>NC_073308.1:5346263-5595116 GCF_027595985.1 Sorex araneus | reverse complement strand
GTCACACCGGCAATGCACAGGGGTTACTCCTGGCTCTTCACTCAGGAAAAACTCCTGGCGGTGCTCAGGGGACCATATGGGATGCTGGGATTAGAACCCGGGTCGACCGCGTGCAAGGCAAACGCCCCACCCGCTGTGCTATCGCTCCAGCCCCTCCACTGTGTATTTGTACCAGGGGCTGGAGCAATTGCGCAATGGATAGGGCATTCTCCTTGCATGGGGCCAAACCGGGTTTGATTCCTCCGCCCCTTTTTGAAATCACAGCAAGCTATCGAGAGCATCTCGCCCGGATGGCAGAGCCTGGCAAACTACCCGTGGCATATTCAATATGCCAAAAACAATAACAACAAGTCTCACAATGGAGATGTTACTGGTGCCCGCTCGAGCAAATCGATGACTGTGATACAGTGATTTGTACCAGTTTCTTTATCCAGTGCTCTGTTCTTGGATACTTGGGTTCTTTCCTGATTTGGGCTATTGTGAATAGTGCTGCAATGATCACAGGAGAGCAATATGTCTTTTCTGAGTAGAGTTTGGGCGTCTGGGGTACATGCCAAGAAGTGGGATTACTGGGTCATATCCCCAGCAGTAGAAGCTCAATTTCTGTTTTCTTCTGAGAAGTGTCTATATTGTTTTCCCAAAAGGTTGCACATATTGACATCTCCTCCAGCAATGAATGATGGTCTTATTTCCCAACATCCATATCAACACTGATCACTTTTGTTCTTTGTGATTGTGATGTGTGAATTATAATAAATGTAGTTTTCTATCATGTGTTTTTAAAATTTTATGACAGGTATTCCTTGGACTTATGATTTTGCTGGTATGGGTGACCAATTTTACCTTTGAGAAAGGTCTTAACTTGCAGTTTGAATACAAACCACAAAACCCCTGGCTTCAGGAAACTCCCTTCCTTTGCTGTGAGCTGTGCTGCCTGTCGCCTGATAAGAGCCATGTTGTAACCTGCCCTGCCTTGCTGATGCGTGATAGACTGTGAAAGAATGGTGAGCTCGTACGATTACCCTATAAATGCTCTTGAGAGCCTTGATTGGCACCGAGAGCTTCAGGTGCTTTGCCGGGGTCTGGTCAGCCACAAGACTCTGTCTTGGTGAGTGTGATTAAACAAACTACTGTTGTAATATGATATGTACTATCGTCTAAGAGATGTTGTATTGCTGGTTAAATTTGCATTTTCCTAATGATAAGGGGTACAGTATGTTTTTTTATATACGTTTTGGACATCTGCATGCCTTCTTTGAATAAATATTTATACACTACTGCATCCCATTTTTTGAAGTGGTTGATTATTTTCCTTTTTGTAAAGTTTTACCAGTGAGGAGGATATATATGTATATGTGTATGCATATATATGTGTGTATATATAAATATGAAATGAGATGTATATATTTATATTATATGTATGTGTACAACTTAACCATTTGTAACATGAGTGCTGGGCAAATATTTTCTCCCAGGCTGTGGAGTATCTTTATATTCTGGTCACTTCTTTCACTGTGTAGAAACTTCTTAGTCTGATGCAGTGCCGTTTACTTATTTTTGGTTCCATTTACTAAGCTAAGGGCATTGAATTATTGAAGCTATCTCTAGATCAAATGTTAAACAGTGTTTAGACTATATTTTCATCGATATAATTTATAGAATCCTGTATGATATCAAGATCTTCAATTTTAATTTAACTTTTATGTGTAGTGTTAGAAAGGGGCCTGAGATTTGGACCTCCAGCAGGACCCCGGACAGAGTGCGCTCCGTCCTCAGAGCGCCTGCGCACAGCCCAGCTCAGGCCAGCACGGTCTCCCTGGTGATCTCGGGAGCACATCACCCGTGCACACCTGTCCTGAGTCTGCACTCTCCCATCCAGCAGCGCGCCCGCCCCCACCTCCCGGACAGACTCTCCGGATGCCTCCCCAGAGCCTGCTGGCACTGCCCTCCCTCCTCGGGACCCTCCCCACCTGTCTTGCACATGCAGAGAAGATGGGAGAGTCCCCCAGAAACTCCGTGAGACCCCACTGCCCGGGCCCCTCCCTCTCAGCCTCTCCCCTCAGGCCTCCACCTCCCTGCCTCCACGGGGAAGCAGCTGCTCCGCCCCGTGCTCCCGGCATAGCATGTTTTGGTGCTGGCTGGCATGAAGCTGGGATCCAGAGGCCAGCGTGTGGTTGGAGGAGGGACAGAGCTGCCGGGCCAGGATCCCGCCCGCAGCACCCAGCCGGCCCCACGGTGCGGGCAGGACACCGCGGAGTCACGTGGAAACAGGCAGCGCTGGACTGTCCCTCCTCACCGGAGCCTCCCTGCTCTGCCTGCGGGTGCCCCACCCCTGCGGCTCCGCGACCCTCCTCTGGCTCCGGGGCATGAGAGGGTCAGATGGACCCTAGGAAGTCGGGGCTCTGCTGCTCATGCCGAGCTCCCGACCCTGCTCCCTGGGGCTGGGGGCGGTTGGGGACAGCTGTCAGCAGCTGTGCTCTGGAGCCAGAGGGTGCACTCCGGAGGGTTGGACCGGGGCAGGTGGAGTGAGAGGCAGGCAAGGGAGTTTGGGGCAGTCAGGGGCTGCTCCCTCCCAGCCTGCTCTGGTTCCTGGGCTCTCCGTGACTCAGTGACCCTGGAAGGGGGTAGGGGGGCCCTGCATTCAGAGAAATGATGTGTGAGCTCCAATTTCAACCAATCCCCCAACATAGCACCGTGTGTCCTCTCTGCCACTGAGGACAGGAGGGCCCCTTCGAACTTCAGAGACCACTTATTGCTCCAGCAGGACCTGTGGTTTGATGTCACGTTCAAAGCCTGAGAGGAAATTGTCCATCCTGAAGGAAGCCAAGATAGTGCCACAGAGAATGTTCTAGACAGGACTGTTCAGGATTCTGACCCTTAGATTAGGAATGAAACTCAGGGTGTCTCCCTGGTTTGTTCAATGACGACCTTTGTGTCCCATGATATGCGCATAGTAGGTGCTCACTTTATAGAGTCCCTCAATTAGCACTCTGAGGCCTGGAGTTGTCTCTGTCCCACAAACACCCCTAAACTAGCCCCAGCAAAGGCAAACATGGTAGCAGACGAATGAATAAAAAGGTGCTTCTTGAAATTTTTTAGAATCTGCCTTTGGTGTGACTTAGGGATGTAGGAGCCCAATCAGCAGGGGTCCAGGGTTACGCCCTGGTCTGTGCTGGGGTTGGTCCTGGTGATCCTGGGAAATGTACAGCTCCAGGCATCGAATCAAAAGGACCTTCGTGGAGAGCCTGTGCCCAGTCAGTGAGCGACTCTCCACACCCAGATGCCTTTGTGAATTATCAAAGGTCACAGAGCTTTGTGGCAGGAGGCGGGAGAGCCTTTTGGGGGAGAAATCAACATTACCGTTAATACAGTGCTGGGGAAGTCAGGCGTCAGCAAAGCCTCTACATGACAGATCCCATGTTCTCTTCAAGAACCTTGTATGGTTCATCCTTTCCCACCTTCCCTTCAGAGAAATCAGCTGACCCAGGAGAGGCACTGGGACCTTCCCAGGACACACAGCTAGAGGCTGGAGGAGCCCGGGAACTGGCGGGAGCACTCTCATCTGAGCACCACCTGCTCCATTGACTGAGGGGATGGGGAAGGCCAGGTGTGGAGAAAGTTTACGGTAGAAAGCAAAGGCCAGGAAGATTGGTCCATGGTTGGAAGCCTGCCTCAAGGGCCGGGGGAGAGGCAGTCGGGCTAGAGAAGGGACCATGATGACAGTGATGGTTGGAAGGGATCACTCTGGATGGGGGATGTGGCTGCGAGTGGGTAAAGGACCAAACATGACGGTGGCCTCTCAGTATCTGTATTGCAGCCCATAATGCCCCAAAGTAGAGAGAGAGCGAGAAGGAGGGTGCCTGCCACAGAGGCAGGCTGGGGGGTGGAGGGGGGGAGTGGCCAGAGGGATAGGAGAAAGAGAAGGTCCCCAGACAGCAGAGTTGGCTTCTGAGAAGACAGCAGGACAGTCCCTCCCCCTGGGGCCTCTGGTCCATCAAGGCCAGGAGGGATTGTAAATTCATGACGATTCAGACTCTGCCATTCTGGGAAGCAAAGCCATTCATTCCGTCATCATGTTGTATATCTCCCTGAGGCAGGAGGCATCATCTTGGCCCGAGAGAGGCAGCTTCCGAACTGATCCTCGGGACCCCACAAGGGCAGACACATCTCGGTTTTTGCTGAGTGGCTGTGACTAGGCTCTGACCAATAGGGTCAGTCACAGTGTTGGGGCAGGTTTTTCTGGAAATCGCTCATTGCCCTTCCCTGTCCATCCCAAACATTGCTGCTTGGTTTTGGTTTTTTTTTTAATTTTCCATTTCTGTTTCTCTGTGTGGGTGTCTAGCTCCTCAGGGATGCCTGAGATGAGGGATTTAGTGCCGTGGCTTCTAACCCACATGGGAAACAGAGGCAGAGTCCAGAACCACAAACAGACAGAAACTCAGCCCTGATCCTCTGGGGAGCTGGGGGGCAGAGAATCGGCCCCGTCTGACACTGACCCCTGACCCGAGTGTGTGTAGGATTCACACGCACATGTGTCCATGCAGAGGTCGGGCCATGTCCCTCTGCAGCAGACGCCATCCCTGCACACTGCAGCCTCCCCAGCCCTCCTCTCTCCTCCAGGCTCCCCGCTGCCACCCTGGAGCCCTTTTTCACCTCCAGCCTGTGCTCACAGCCCCTGCTCCCAGGCAAGGGTCCCCCGAATGCTGCCTGCTCCCAGGTCATCCTTGGGGACCCAGCTCATCCCAGCTCAGGACCCTTTCCCTCCAACCCAAAGGATTCCAAATTCCCTGTGCGCCCTCATCTGGGTTCTGGGGAGTGCTGGTGGCCTTCAGCTGAGTTGGCTTCAGGAATGTATCTGACCACCCGTTTGCTCCTTGAAGGCAGGAACTCTGGGTCAATTTTAGTAACAGCAATGACACCAAGGCCCAGAACACAGTCAGGGAATACGCTCAGGGATGGACTCGAACCCTTCTCACTTCATCCCGACTGGGCTGCAGAGATGCCTTCATTCCTGAAGCTGAAACACAGCCATACTGGCCTCTGTGTGTACATTTCCTGCCTCAGTTTCCCCAGAATCTCAGGCGCGTCCTGCTCTCTGGTGGCCAGTGGGCAAGTCCTCCAGGCTAGAACCTGAGTCGTCCTGACAAAGGAGGGAGACTCCAGGCTCTGTGGAACCTCGGGGCCTCTGGGAGCCTTGATTTCTGTCTTTCCCTCTCAGCCTCTGGAGGTCTTCATTACCAGTGAGGTTTCTCGTGTCACCGAGGATTTTCTGACACACCCCAGGCCTGCCCAGTCCCAATCCGAGAAGACTTGGAGATCTCAGTCCCCAGGGCCTCCTCCACCCAGATATCACATTTTCCAGTAGCTTGGGAGTCACACCCACAAACTGCCCCTGGCGCCATGGAATCCCATCAATGGCCAATCCACAGACTATAAAACAAAGCTCCTGGAAGCTGGCAGCTGCATTTGCAGCCGCACAACCTCTTAGAGTCTACCCACTGATGTGCCTAAAGAAGCACACATGTCTTTGGTTTTAACATAATTGCTTGCATTCTCTTCTATACATTCTTCATCCCTCCTGGAGAGCCCGGCAAGCTATGGAGAGTATCCCGCCACATGGCAAAGCCTTTTAAGCTCCCTGTGGCATATTCGATATGCCGAAAACAGTCACAATAACAGGTCTCATTCCCCTGACCCTGAAAGAGCCTCCAATAAGGGTCTGTTGGGAGGACGAGTAAGAAGAGGCTGCTAAAATCTCAGGGCTGGGATGAATTGAGATGTTACTGGAGCCCGCTTGAGCAAATCGATGAACAACGGGATGACAGTGATACAGTGACACAGTGATCCCAGGCCTGCAAAACCCAAGGAGGAGGTGAAGGCCAGTAAGACTTCAGCTTCTCCCACAACACCAGACTCAGTGTGCAGTGCCTGGAATGTTCCTCAGCTGCCGTCTCTCTCACACACAGCTGGGAGCTGTTCTCTGCTCTGAAGGACTCGCATGAGTGGACAGTGTCCCTTCCTTTCTGAGCTCAGGTGTCACGCTCGTGCTGCAGGTTCCAAGCATAGGTGGACATTTGGGTTGAGCCCGCCAGCATCCACACCTCCAGTGCACGGCCTGGGGGACAGAGGGGCCGTGGCGTCACGAGCACGGGGACATGCGTGCGGACACCTGCCTTTCAAGAACTGGTCACTCTCCTCATCCATCAGCTCTGAGGGACAGACCACACCCCTGAGCCCTCCCGCCCTCCTAAAGGAGAGGACAGGGACACAGCTCGGACAAAGAGCAGCAGCTGAGTCATCCCCCCACCCTGCCCCACCCTGATGCTGCCAGGCTGCAGGAGCAAAGGGCTCTGTGGGCAGTGCCCTGCCTGCCTCAGTCACACACACAATGGGCCGGCAAAACTCACAGTTGGCACCTACTGGCTGAGCGTGCGGTGTCTGCACCCTTCACCAGGCTCCCACGGGAGGGGGTGGTGTCTCCCAGGAAGCTCCCTGAGGGCGAGCAGCTCTGGGAATCCGGTGTCCCGGCATGGCAGTGCACAGACCACCTGCTTTTCTGCTCAGCATCTTAGTGTCTGTCACATCCTCAGGGCTGTCCGGGGACAGGGTGGCCGCTGGAGTTCCAGCCAGCACCAGCCTCCACCTCTGCATGTCAGCTCAGCAGCTCACAAACCTGGGAAGAAGCCGCCTCCCCCCCTTCAGGGCGACTGTGCAGTTGCCTGAGGCTGCAGGGGGCGCCTGGTTCCCTGGAGCTCAAGGGAGATCGAGGGATTTACCTTTCAGCGTTTGATATTGGCTGACATCAAACTCTTTGCTTCTTAGAGTAAAGGGAGGAGGAAAACCAAGGAGACAGCCTTTGTCACTCCCCGCAGGCCCCTGGGGAAGAGCAGACAGACAGAACAGACACTCGGACCATGGGTACCTCCCACCGTCTCTGTTCTCTAGCCTGGTTCATTCCAGGGCCATCAGGGTCTTCTCTCACGGCAGGGTTTCAGGGTGTCCCTGTCTGAGCCCACGGACCCACAGCAGCCCCGGGTGGGTGGCTCCAGCTCCCGGAGTTCGGAAGGAGATGTGAGTGGAACACTGTCTCAAGGAGTGTGGCAGGGCTGAGGCTCACACAGCCTGCAAGCCTGTGTTCAGTAGGATTCAGAGATACAATTTAGAAATGTATAGAACACAAAGTGGAATTCACCATTCTTCTGGAATTTAAATATGTGTGGTCAGGAAATTTTAATCGTTTTTTTACAAATGGCAAAGTTAGGAGCCAAAGAGATAGTACAAGGGTCATGAAGCTTGCCTTGCATGTAGCTGACCAGGTTTCATTCACCACATCCCATAGGGTCCCCCAAGCACCACCAGGAGTGATTCCTGAGCACATAGCCAGGAATAATCCCTGAGTATTCCTGGGTATGACCAAAAATTAATAAAAAAGAAAAAATGACAAATAGATCGCAGTAAAATCAGATGTCTTGGCTTGAAGAGATGGTCCAGAGCATGTGGTCCATCTCCTGTATGCAGGAGAGATGGTCCAGAGCACGTGGTCCATCTCTTATATGCTGGAATCTCCACTTCAATTTCCAGCACCAAATAGTCTCCTGAATGTTCCAGTGAGCAGCCCAGGAGGCCCTGAGCACTGCCAGATGTGGACCTGGAGGCCCCGAGCCCTATTCAGAGTCTGAGTAAGTCCCGACCCCACAGGATCAGCTTTACCACACCCCCGGGGCCTTGCCTTGGACCATCCACCCAATGGGTCAAAAGTCACCAGGGTGGACCCGAGAACTCTACACACCACCATATGGGATATCCAGAAAACTTAGAATTTTACATCATGCTAACAGTTATGTCTTCTTTTGCATTTTGTCATCACACATGGTCAAATGTGTCCTTTCTAAGTCTTAATGACAGGAATAATCAAGAATCTACAGCCATCCAAACAGGGAAGAAATTATTCCTTTTGACATGCAACGTCAGGTGACACCATGCACCCTTGTGAGGGGCCTGGGCACAGACATACAGGAGCTGCTCCACCATTGTCCAGTGTGTGGGGAGCAGCCTGCTGTCACATGCCCGCTGGGAGGGACAGAGAATGATCTCACACTGACACGATCACATCTGCAAAGCGCAATGCAGGGATTCTTGGAGGCCACAGGCTCATGCCGTCAGCACTGCTGTTGATTCTGGGTCATTGCTGTCACCCCTGAGATAGCTGATGTCCCCAAGCAGTGCCTCCTGGGTTTCTCCCATGGGCTGAGAGAACCATGACCTCTCGGGATGAGCTTTATGAGGGCCGGGCATCTCCTGACTGAAACAGAAGAATGCGACTGAACACAACACCTCTCAGTCAAGGAAAGTGAGTCATTTGGACTTTATTATTTTGTGAGCCTGCTGTTTTACCTGTCTTGGTTGTAGGCTTGTATGTGTATTGTTGGCACTGAAGGGTAACCATCTAATGGGTGACCCCCTGGATGTCCTCTAATTTAATGACAGCGGATTCAACCGTAATGATTATGAGAAGAATTGAAGGATCCATGATGCTGTCACAACAAATCCCTGTAGCACACACCTTGAAAGTGTGACAGCACAAACTCTCCCATGGAGAGTATATTTCTGTCCCTGGGTGTGGTTTAGGCTGGAGTTCTCACAGCCACGGGGCATCGAAACACGGTAGAATCAGGGAGGGGCCCGGGACAAGAGGGGCAGGTGCTGAGTGGACTCTTCTCACACAGGGACCAATTTTGATGTCTGAACACACACTAACCCCTAATCTCCTCCAAGAGTGATGCCGGAGATCAGAGCTGGAGAAGCACCTGAGGGGTGCTGAGCCCCACACAACGGAGGCCTCGCCTTGGTTCTGGCAACACCTGCCTGCCTCTGTCTCAGGGACACCCCAGCCGCGCCCTCAGAATAGGCCTGAGGAAGCGAGGGGTGGAGGGAAGGGAAGCCTCGGCAGGGTTGGGGACTGATGAGGCAGATACTGTGCCTAGGGGGCTGTTGGGCTACACACGGTCACCTGAAACAGTCACATCATCTTCCAGGTGCAGTTAAGACACTGTCAGGGAAACCTTCCCACAGGGAACAGTCCAGGCCCATTTTCCTTCCTTGACTTCTCTGGGGAACTGATTCAATATGAAAGGAGGAAATAATGCCAAGTGTACACACTGACACTATGAACAATACCACTGTTGAAAACAGGAGTCCTAATGGAAAGTGATTTAATGTCAGAAAGGAAATGAAACTCACAAATCAGATTGATTGATTGATTGATTTTGCTTTTTGGGTCACACCTAGCAAGGCACAAGGGATACCCTGGCTCTGCACTCAGGAATTATTCCTGGTGGTGCTTGGGGGACCATATGGGATGCTGGGGTTCAAACCCAGTCAGCCATGTGCAAGGAGAACGTCCTACCCACTCTGCTATCGCTCCAGGCCCCCAAAATCAGATTTAAGGTATGTGTAAACCTACTTTTAATGTTTATGTCATTGAGGACCATGAAAACCAAAGTCCACATGCTCTAACATGAAGCATTCACTTAGAAGGGGCTTTATTGGATTATACGGTACATTTCTATGCACAACCACAGTAAAGTACAGGACACCGCAGGAACACCCCGGGCAAGGGGGAGAGGACAAAGAGAAGAGGAGCCTGTTGGCCCTGGCAGAGGACGTCAGGCTACTGCGAAACGGGTCGACTTTCTCTAAAGGGAACCAGCACTGGGCCACTTTGGTGGAGGTTGGTCTCTCCCCAGAGGAGATGAGCAGCACGAGGAAAGCTGTGGCAAGGGGAAATCCCCAGGGTAGCAGAAACTGGGGCATCACTAATGAGGGCCTGCAGGTCCTGCTGTCACTAGAACACAACTTGTCGTGTCTCTGGAACAACAGCTAAGCTCTTCACATCGTGGCTACCAGGAGGACAGAAACAGGGAACAGCAGCTCAGCTTCACCCGAAGGGGCTGGGAGCCAGGGAAACCAGTTCTTTCCTGCTAACAACCTTCACCAGAGGACGATGCTGCAGAGACTGCATCTGCCCCGCTTGAGGGTATACCAGAAGATAACCCGCAGATACCCAGAACAAGTGCAAGAGCTTCCCCAGCAATGAGAACAGCCCCAGTGCCCAGGGGAATGCACACAGGACAAAGCAGAGCCTTCCTGACAGTGGTGTCCACCTAAGGTTCCTGTGCAGAAAGGAAGTTTCAGAAACCAAGGAGATGAAGGAAGTTTCTGGATAAGTATCTGCACATCCCCCACCCCTGTGATGATGAGACGGCTGCTGCTGGTGTGGGTGCCGATTGTGTGGGGAAGGCCAGGGAGAGACATTGTGTCACTAGGAAATTGCAATACGACACATTCTTTGGGTCAATTGTTTTAATACTATACTACATAAATGTTCATAACAAGTATAAAATACTTCAGATTCATTAAAAAACAAAAGAAAAGGAGGATATCTCACTGCCAGTGTGCACATTGGATTCTGAAACATGTTCCTGGCTGTGGCGTTGGTTGGAGAGCTGAGTTGGGGGCTCCCGCTGGATGGACAGGACACAGCTGGGGACAGAGAGGCAGCACTTGGCGACCAAAGCCACACTAGCACAGTCCCTCCCAAGTTCAGGAGACCAGCAGGGCCCAGGCTGCAAATCAGTCTGGGCTGTGGGTCCACGGACACAACGCAGACTGTCTCAGGGACCGGAACCCGGGCCCTCCCCGATCCAGGCCTGGCCCTCCCACCTTTCCTCCTCCGTGATCAGCTCCAGGTCCTGGAACCAGGTGAGAAACTGGTCGTGGGGCTGCAGGCAGTAGTTCTCCGCGGCCTCCTGGAGCAGAACAATCTCCAAGAGGATCTTATTTTCCTGGGACATTGCGAAGGAAGGAAGGGAAAGGCCTGAGTGGGCTGCGGCACCAACCAGGCCAGGGCTGCCCAAAGGTGGACTAGAAGGAAAATTTCCACAGGGATCCCCCCTTCACTCTGCCCATCAGCATCTCCACTTGTCTGAGATCAGAAAACACCCTCCACCAGGAAGTTCCCCTTGATGGATCTCTGCCCTCCCACACGCATATATAAGTTTCCATTGTTTCATTCTCCTACTGTGAGTGTCAGGCCAGAGGGACAGACACAAGGAGGATCTCACAGGGGACCAGGGGGCAGCGAAGTCGGGTCCCCTCCTCTGTTCCCCTGCAGAGTCCCAGCTGCTCACCTTTGTGAATTTCTCCTTGTTGATCACCTCCCCCTGGAAGCAAACAGCCAAGTACATGAGAAAGGGCCTCTGGGGGACCCTGTGCCAGGCTCTGAGCTCAAAGGACACGGCTGGTGTCAGGTACGCCAACCCCTCCACCCTGTGACACACTGGAGTGTCCAGCGAGGACAAGCATCTTGTCCCTGAGGTGGATGCTGAGGTCCCTCTGCCCCACGCCTCTTGCTGAGGGAGAGGTTGGGGATGCCCCCGACCTCAGGTGGTTCTGCACTAGGGGCTCTGCTGATCCCTGGGAACTGGGAGTCGAGACCTGGGCGCCCCGTGCTGCTCCTGCCTCAGGTGTCGGGCCCAGCGCCAGGGGAGTTTCCCTCAAGGCTCTGCCCAGGGCTGAGGTGCAGGGGGGTGTCGGCTTCAACCCACCCAGCCCCCAGCTCACTCACCACAAAATCCTCCTTTTCTCTCTCCAGTCTCTCCAGCTCCTGGAGGAAGGGCGCCAGGAAGGGGACCACACCCTGTGCCGAAGGGGCCGTTAGAAAGGGGCCCTGCTCTGGGGGTCCCCAGGATACCCCCAAGCATCAGCCTCCCACCGCCAGGCTCCAGGTAAGCAGGAGCCCCTCCAGGGCCCCCAATGTCCTCCTGCCCCCACAGCTGAGAGCCGTCCCGTGGGTCCCAGGGTCCCAGCCCTCTCCTGGACTTCCCCACCCACCCTCCTCGCATGAGCTCTGCAGCCACCCACTCCACCCTGGGTCGGGACGGGGTAAGCAGGAGGCAGGGTTGTGGCCGGGCCTCCTTTCTGAGGGAAGACCCCTGCGGGGGCCACCCTCAGTCCTTGGGTCCTCCACACGACCCTCACCTGCTCCAGGGGTCTCTGCTGGCACCTCCCCAGGTTCCTGAGCCAGGACACAATGCAGCAGCGCTGCTCCTCCTGGGGACGAGCACCCGACCCTGAGCCTCTGTTGCCCGCATGCCCGGCCCCCACTCTCTTCCCTCAAGCCCATTCTGAGGAGAACAGCGACAGCTGAGCCTGCAGCCCCCACCCAGAGCAGCAGCCCCATGCAGATGCCCCCAGGGCCTCCTGCCCTCACAGCCCCAAACAGTCCCTGACCCAACCCACACACCTGCTGTGCCCATACAGAGAAGACAGGAATGTCACAGAAACCTGTCCAGCACCCGCCCCTCCCTCCCCGCCTCCTCCATGCAGGCCTCCAGCCTGCAGAATACCTGCGGTGGCTTGCAGCGTCTATGTTTCCGGGCCTGTCTGCACAGGGCCCTCAGCTTCCACCGGCTCCACCTAGGGAGGGAGCACATTTGTCCCGAGGGAGCTGTCCCTGAATCCCTGGGGCCCTGCTCAGATGTGGGAAGCTGGACTCCCGCTCCCTGCCCAGCGCCTGGCCCCCAGGCTGCTGTCCCCAGGGGTCTCAGCTCACTGAGGGGCTCTGCAGACAGAGCACAGAGGCCGCAGCCCCGGGGGCACCCACCGTGACACGTGGCCCCAGGTCTGGCGGAGTCGGCGGATGGCGGGGCTCTGCAGGGCACAGATGATGGCATTGGTGGACGCCCAGTTGCGGAGGCACTGGCACTCCTGGAGGCAAGAGCAGGGGACAGGGCAGCTGGAGTCTGAGCTCCCTGCAGGCCTCGGTGCAAAGCCCATATTGAGGACTCTGAGAGTCTGGGGTGCACGGGGGACACAGAGATCCCCAAGGAAACCCCGGGAGAGCGTGTGCATGGCTCACGGAAGGAGCAGGCAGGACGATGGGCCCCCACTGGGACGGCCCCAGGACACCGTCCCTGCAGTAAAAACCCCGCGGTCCTCACAACAGGAGACCATCTTCCCTCCTGAGCTTCACAGGAGAACTGGCAGCCCCAATTCCACAGGGACCCCCGTCCCCCACATACCCGGCCACCAGGACCCAGTGCCCCCAACTGCAGAGGGACCCCTGTCCCCACATACCCGGGCCACCAGGACCCAGTGCCCCCAACTGCAGAGGGACCCCCACCCTCAACACACCCAGGCACCAGTACCCAGTACCCTCAACTCCACAGAGACCCCTGCCCCCACATACTCGGGCCACCAGGATCCAGTACTCTAGCATCCGTGCCCGCTCGGGCAGGCTCAGGTCCCCGAGGCAGGTGGTGAGGACACAGGCGGCCACAGTGATGTACTGGCTCTCGATGGCCCGCACACTGGGGCACACGCGTCCGCAGCCCGGCTTGTTCCTCTTAGACCAGAGGGCCCCCCGGCAGTGGTAGGTCACAAGCTCTAGGAACAGCTCCTGGGGAGAGGGACGGGCTCAGCCACGGCCACCCCAGGGAGACAGGACACAGACACGGTCAGTCCCAGTGTGGCCTGCGGGCTGTGCTGGGCAATGAGGGGCTCAGGACCCCGGAACCCAGACTGATGCGGGGTGCAGGCACGTGGTCCCTCTGCCTACTCCTGGGGCCCTAGCAGGCTCAGGGCCCTCCCTGTCTCCCCTCTCTGCGCCCCTCAGAGAAACGTTCCTCGGGGAAACTGCCCTGAGGGGCCTAATGGAGTCCCGGCTGCTCAGACCACAGCAGACACTCGGACTCTGACACTAGTCTCCGCACCACAAAGACTCCCCACTGCTGTATTGAGCTCACAAACAGGTACCCCCTCCACGTGCGTCCCTTGACATGGGCCATCTCGGCCATCCCGGGACAGTGCGGGCTCAGGGAGCGTGTGTGTGGGCCAGGAGGGCCACTGCTGGCAGAGGTGCCCGGGGAGGCAGGTGTGGGCAACGCTGCCTCTCACCTTGTCCATGAGTGTCAGCTGCTCGGCCACCAGTCGGGCAGGGAACGTGCTGATGGAGACCTGCTCATTCCCCGGCTCCTCCAAGGGCCTGCTGCCGGGGCAGGAAGGCTCAGGGCCGTCAGCTGCCTCGCTGGCCCAGCTGGCAGCTGCCCATGAGCTGGCATCATGCGTGTCTCCGGGCCCGGCGTCCTCCAGCACTACCCGTGGTGCTACGGCCGCAGCTGAGGCTTCGAGAGGCTCCGGCTCTGGGGCATCCCGCGGAGGCAGGCCCAGCTCCTCAGGTGGTTTTGGGACAACTGCTGGGGCTGGAGCAACGTCTGAAGAGAAGGTCCCCGCCTCAGGGTCCCGCCAAGCCACAACCAGAAACAGCAGAGCCCTGTCCCCAGACCACGACGTGCGGAGCCCGGCCACCCCAGAGGGCAGGGCCTTTACCCTGAGCCCCGGTCAGTGCGGTCAGGAGAAGTTCCTTCCTTAGATGAACTTGGAGGACAGAGCCAGAGAAATGCACCAGAATGCAGCCCAGCATCGATTGCACGGGGACACAGCACAGCCACTCAGCACAGCCCTCAGGCCAGGGCCCCGACATGGGATTCAGGGCACTGGGGGGAGTGCAGGGATCAGAGTCAGGACTGTGGAACGTGCCTCCCCTGCTCCCACAGAAGGTCCCCTCACCTGGAGCCCAGCTGAGCCATCATGTCACTGAGAAGATCCAACAGAGAACCAGTGAGTGGGTCCCCACACCCTTGGCCCCCAAGGTTGTGAGAATGACCTTCCCCACCTGGGCCTGTCCTGGGCTGCTGGGAATTCTAGAGCACCTGCTGGGCCCGTCAGCTTCTGAGGCCCAGGGATGCTGAGCAGGAGGGGGTGAGAGGAGGCCAGACGAGGGCGGTGGGGCAGGGAGTGTGGGCCACTCAGGGAGACCCCAGCCCAATATGATCTCTTTCCTGAGCCCTGGACCCCTCTTCAGCCCTCTGTGATGCACGGACCCTGTCAGGGAGGTTCCCGTGTTGGGGAAATGATGCCTGAGCTCTGACTCTGCCCACACACGGCACCCAACACAGCCCCAGCTGATCCCTCTGGATGGGGGACCCTGGAGCACTCACTGCTTCAGTGCGTCTCCGTAGCTGAGAACCTGCTCCAAGTACAGGAGGAGGCATCCAGACCTAGAGGAAGCAGGACAGTGCCCATGGAGTGTTCGGGACACACGGCAGAATCCTAAGGCTCAGACCAGCGCTGAGCCCCAGGGAGTCGCTCTGTTCTTGCGTGCCAATGTTGTGTGGAGAAATGCTGCACGACCAGGTGCTGCTTTGAAGTATGGAAAGACCAAAGTACCAAACCCTTCTCCTTGTCCCGGGGTGCTGGGACACCTGTGTGGCCCCCAGAGACGTCTATTCGCCCACAGCAACACCGAGAGGAAGACCAGGGCATTTGTGGACAGAAATGCTTTGGAGTTCGGAGGGGGATTCCTGTGCATGTACTTTGGGAGTCCCAAGCCAGAAACTCTGAGTTTGCGGCTGCTATTCTGTGGGCAGGAACAAGAATGAACAGGAAGCTCATGGCCTGGAGACCAGGCAGCAGCCCAGCACTGTCACGGCCCATCCCATGTCCTCCTCCAGGACCTTGCATGACTCTCTCCACGCTGTGGTTTTAAGAACCAGCAGAAGCTCAGAGAGGCCCTGGCTCCTTCTGAGCACCCCAGGCAGGGAGGCAGGCGAGGCCCAGGGGCTGGCGGGGCGGCTCTCACCAGTGCAGCATCTGCTGCAGGATCCGAGTGGGAATGGGGAAGGCCAGGCCGGTAGGAAGGATGGTGGCAACAGAGGAGAACTTCCGCCCTGGGGAAGTTGACATCAGGGAGACCAACATCTCCACTGTTCTTTCGCTGAGGGTCAGCATCGTGCAGGCCTCATCCGGAGAGCTCGGGCACACGGGCTCCTCCTGCTGGTGGGCAGGGGGTGCAAGGCAGTCAGTGAGTTCCCCAGGGAGCAGGTGCCAAGGGTCTAGAGCTCAGAACTGGGGGAAACCAGCTCCTGGGGGCAGAAACAAGAGTGCCCACATGTGCGAGGAATCGGGCTGAGGACTGCCCTTCTGACCAGTGAAGTTTGCTGTTGTCAGTTGGGGGCATTCACAGGCCAGAGGACACTCACAGCCCAGAGGGTCTCCAGGAACCCACCCCCTCCACAGGGAGAGGCCTCATCAGGAGAGCTCGAGCACACAGGCTCCTCCTGCTGGTGGGCAGGGGGTGCAAGGCGGTCAGTGAGTTCCCCAGGGAGCAGGTGCTGAGGGTCTGGAGCTCAGAACTGGGGGAAAACTAGCTCCTGGGGCAGGAACAGGAGAGCCCACATGTGCGAGGAATCGGGCTGAGGACTGCCCTTCTGACCAATGAATTATGCTGTTGTCAGGAGCATCAAAAACCAGAGGACAGACGGCCCCAAGGGTTTCAGGAACCTGCCCCCTGCAGAGGGACAGCAGGGGCAGCTGGGCAAGTCCCTCCTCATCAGCAGAGAAGCTCCTGCAGCTGCTCTCAGGACCTGCCTCCTCTTCAGTTTGTTCTGCCCCCGGTGAGGGGCTGGGGAGCCCCGCTGAGGTGCTTCAGAGGTGTGGCAGATCCCTCCCCAGGTCTCCCCCCTGCTCTCTTGGCCCCTCCTGTGAGGCCCCCCTGTGCCCAGTGGCCAGTGTCTTCCAATACTGCCCCTAGTGGAGAGAGCTGGCATGTGCCACTGAATCTCCCCTCCAGGTGGCCCTAGGAGCAGCCCACAGACTCTGTCCCTGGCCAGAAGGAGGCGGGGCCTCACCTGCCTTGGTCTTTGCTAGGAAAGCCTAGACCCAGACTATAGCTAGTGGCCACAGGAGGGCCCTGCCCTGCTGCTGAGATGCTCAGGAGCTGATGCCAGCTGAGGTCTCCCTGCTCTGTGGGCTGAGTCCTGTCCCCACGTGTCCTGAGGGAGTGTAGGGACACAGCCAACACAGCTCCGTACTTTGGGTGTCCTTCCACAGGGGTGCATCCCAGGGATGGCAGTTTCAGGAAATGAACACCGCAGCCTCTGCTCCTTGTCTCTCTAACCCCGAACCTGAGCTGCTTCCTGCCTGGAGAGTCAGCCAGACAGGGGAGCTGTCTGAGCCCCGTGTCCCTCGGCCATGAGGACAAGGTCAGACAGCAGCAGTGCAGACATACACTGAGACCAAGGGGAACATGAGCGTGGCCCTCTGGGTCAGCTCCTTGTTCTGAAGCGGGTGGGGATGGACTTTCAGCTGACCCTGTGCCAGAGGAGCATTGGGGATTGGATCACTCTGAGATGGACCATAGACACCCCGAGGAGTCACCATGGAAGAGTCTCAGGTGTCTTGGGCTAGGGTCAGGGCTCTGCACCCACCTCCCCATCTCAGACCCTGAGTGTGGGAGCCCCCGTCACCTGCTCACCTGTGCCAAGCACTGGGTGTCACTGCAGATATGTGGGCCTGGGCTCGTGTCCTGGCAGGTAGAACAGCTGCTTCCCACCAGGGGCTCCACTGGGATTTCCCGAGCTGAGCTCTGCAACACAGAGTCTGTTACCCCCGGGAGGGACCTGAAAGTGGGGCCCCCTTGAAGAATCTCTTTGGTCAACAGTGAAATATCATCTCACCACAGAGACTGCACACAGCGAAAGGAAGAAGAACAACCAGTACTGGCACAGATGCAGGGAGAAAGGGGCTCTTATTCACTGTTGGTGGGAAGACCGACTGGTCAAGCCTTTTTGGAAAACAATATGGCCATTCCCCCCCAGCCCATTTTAGAAATTAAGTTTCCATAGGACCCAGCAATGTCACTCCTGGGAATATACTCCAGAATAAATAGGCACAGAGCTGAAACGTCATCTGCACTCCTATGTCCATTGCAGCACTATTCACAGTAGCCTGGATCTGAAAACAGCCGAGTATCGAGAACAGAGGACTGAATAAGGAAATTATGGTACATCTGTGTAGTATGGAATACTACACAGCCACCAGGAAAAGACATCATGAAATTCACTTAGTATGACACTCGTTCCCAAGGACATTGGAAACAGGGCCAGGAGGACTGGTCCACAAGTTTTGGGAGAGACAGGGAAGGCAGTTAGGATAGAGAAGAACCACTATGACAAAGGTAGTTAACCATGGATAAGAACTGTGAGCTGAAAGTAGGTAACGGAACAAACATGATAACCTCTCAGTACCTGCATTACAGTCTATAATGGTCAAAAAGAGAGATAAGAGAGAGAAGAGAGAGAATCAGAGACAGAGAGAACACTAGAGAGAGAAAGAGACAAGAAAATTTCATGCCAAAGAGCTCGTGTGGGATGAGGGCGGTGGGAGGAAAACTGGGAATGTTGTTGGTGGGAAATATTCACTGGTGAAGTTTCCATTTTTCAGAAACCCTGCTTTGTCAAGAAGAGTCCATGACACACACCAGCCTTCCCTCATGAGACAGCTGTTCCTTCCCGTAAGAACAGGATTCACTCTCCTCAGACACCCTTGGACCATGACCCACAACTCACACAATCAAATTTCATTCACACACGCAGACACACACACACAGACACACGCAGTAACAGGGGTGTGAATCCAGTGAGGTGTATCACAGCTGTGAACTATTGACCCTGTGGGCCCGGATTACCCTTGAGTTCCTCCTCACCTGGGACAGGTGTTGCGGGTGGGGTGGAGCCCTCCTCCACAATCTGCAGGGACAGCGATCACCCTCACTCTGGGCTCGCCTCAGCCCAGAGCCTCTGATCTTGGGCATACAACATGAAAACATGTCTATTGCTTCTCACTGCAAGTGAACTAGACGGTCACTTTCTTGAGAATGAGCTCACAAGGGAACCAGGGTTCTAGGGCAGTTGGGGATGGTCACCAGGGAAGTGAGGTCATTTTCCAGTGTTCTATGAGCTGATGAATTCCTTCCATCTGACCAAATGCCCTCCCCTGCTATGGCACCCACTGACTGAAACAGGGAGTTGAGAGGTTTCCCCAACTATCTGGAAATAGAACGTGGGTCCTTGTTGGAATATAGCTCTAAATATGTTAGGCCTGATTTTGGTTCGTCCTTGCTCCCCTTGCCCAAGGAGCTTAGGTTTATCAGTCACACCCATCAAGTCACTCCCATTCCTTTGTTTATCTGTAACCACTTCTACCAGTTTTTCTGCTCTTCCTCTAATCAAACTCTGTTAATTGGTAAGGTCAGAACTTCCTAGGACCTGAATATTATAACATTGCCTTTTTCTCCTCTTTATGCCTTTTGAATAATTTACTTTAAAGCTATGTCTTTTTTGTATAGACACAAGAAGACAATATTATGTTTTTATAACTTAAGACTTAATTGGCCTCGAATATTATTCCCTCCCGGGCATCTGCTTTCTCCACTTAAGCCTCAGTTGCCCTCAGTTCCTAGCACCCCAAAGTAGGGTCCCCGACGTGGGACGGGAAGGATCCAGGGCAAGCGGTGAGTTATGTGCTACCCTGGCATCGAGATGGGCCTGGCCAAAGTACCTAATTCTTAACTATAAGTTAAGAGCTTGATCATAGACAAATGCTGTCATGATCCAATAGTAATTATGAGACTGGGACCCTGCCAGGGATAGGAAAGACTGATCTGGCCTGAGCACTGTAGTCTGAGTTTGAGATGGCCCCAGGAGAGCAATTCTATAAGCTTTAATGCATCTCTTATTGTGTCCATACAAAATGATTAATATTATGAATTCTTATATGTTTGCTGGCTGAGGAGAAGAGAAACACATTCATGGGACTCTGCCCTTGGGTGGATCCTCCTGCTGAAAGAGAGATTCTGTCCTAGTGAAAGCATTCCCCTAAGAGATAGAACTTTATCCCCTATGGATTGTAACCTGTAACCACACCTTTGCATAAGCCCCAGGCTGCTGGGGGATGAGGAGATTTAAGGTAGCTGTATGAGGGGGCAAGAGGAGAGTTCCAGAGGAGAGTGTATAGAGGGAAGACTGGAATAAACTGCAAGTGAGACCAACCATCTTGGCTCCCTTCCTTCCTTCGCCTGCCACATTATCGCCATCAACCTCCCCGGGGTGGGGGAAGCGGCCGGAGGCTACAGAACTCGGGTGGCCGGAGAGACGGCTGCTGCCTTAGCACCTATGCCTGGCTCGGTGCGGTGAGGCGTCCCTTCCCTCGCCCGCGCCTTTTCTTTTTATTTTTACACAGGTCCTAACTCTGAGGATTCAGTTGAACTGGATTTTTCATGTCTCCCCTGTCCAGACCCCTGGGCCCTGGACTCCAGAGTTGTGTCCTCCATCCCACGGGCCTAGGAATCCTGTCCCCTCCCGGGCTCCCTCCCCTCTGCAGAAGCAAATGTCACTAAAGTTTGGGACAGGCTGTCAGGCTCAGGTTGTAGGGCCGGTGCATGAGCAAGGGCCACTGGTGTCCCCCATAACCCCCAGTCAGGTCATGACTTTCTCCCTCTCTTCAGCTACAGTGGAGACAACTGTGTGTCAGAGTGTCCAAGACACCGATGTCCTACTCGTTTCTCCTCATTCTGCTCTAGACACATCGCACTAAATTCCACAGCAAACTGCCACCCCTGTAAGTGCCCTCCCCCCGCAAAAGAAGGCCATGATGCCCAAGGAACTTGGCCCACTGAGTGGCCATGCACAGGGCCCTGTGCCTGGGAACCACATGCAGGGGCTGCATTCCTGGATGGGCTATAGGCACAAGGGTCTCCAGATGCCCACTCAGAGAGTGGGAGCCGAGGTCTGGCTGTCCTCTATTGGGATATGACTCAGCCATCCCTCCTTCAGGGGCACCAACCTCTCCTGCCCTCAAACACCCTCCGTCCCTGCATCTTGCTTGATCAGGAGCTTCTTCTTAGGCTGAGACCCTGAGCCAACAGAGATGGCCCTGCAAGGGCACCTGCTGGGAAGCTGTTGTGCAGTCATGGGTGAGGGGCGGGTTTCCAGTGGGAGGCAGAGACTCTCACTTGCTAACTGCATCCAAAATGGGAGCCGTGTTCATTGCCATTGTAATGGTGTCTGTGACAAGACCCATGATCTGGAGGCAAACATTGGCTTGTGCCCAAGTCAGTGGGAAGCTGTGGTACATACACAGTCATACCAGTCAGCTCCTAAAGAAAGGTGACTATCTACCTATCTCTAACTCTAACCCTACCCACACTCCTACCCCACCCTTAACCCTATTTACAACCCTCTCCAAACCCTACCCAAAACCTAAACCTAGACTAACCCTACCCAAACCCTATTCCTCAACTTAACCTTAATGCCTTAACCCTAACCTAATTCCAACCCCAACCTCAATTCACCCTTAACTCTAAGCACAACTGCGACCCCTACCTTCATTGTAACCTTTAACCCTAAAAATATTTCCAACCCTAACCTAATCAAATCATCACCCCAAACAAAAAACCTCAATTAACTAGGAGTACCCAGAACTGAGGCAGTGGATCCCTGCTGAAGCAAAGTAAACAAAGCTCCAAGGGTGAGTTTGAGATTCAGAGAGATTGGTTAATTGGGTTAAGAATGTGGCAAAGGGGCTGTAGAGATAGCACAGTGTGCAGGGCATTTGCCTACCATGTGGTCAACCTTGTTTCCATTCCTAGCATCCCATATGGCCCCCCCAACACCTCCGGGAGTAATTCCTTAGTGCATGAGCTAGGAGTAACCCCTGTGCATCACCATTGTCACCCAAAAAGAGACAAAAAAAGAATGAGGCAAAGTACTTCTAAACATGAGGAGTATATTCAAGTCCCACAAGCACTGATGCATATAATGCATATATCAGGATTAAAAATGAGAAGGAAGACTTTCCGAAATGATTCCAGGCTTTGGGCTGCATGATCCCTGGCTACCCTCCAAGGAACTTTACATTCCAAACAATGAAGAAAATGATCTGAGAACTTGTTCGATCTTAGAACTGATCTTAGAACTGAGAGAGGCTCAAAGAAAAGGGGCATCCTACCTGATTCTGGGTGGTCTTTTTGTTACTTGGTCCTAGCCGCTTTCGAATCATTTGAATTAGAAGGGCACAGAAAAAAGATGAAAGGAAAGCAAGGAAAAGAAATTAGAACAGTTCTGTGGAGAAACCATCTGAGGAGGAAGAGGAGGCTAATTGCTCCTTTCTCCTTGTTCCTGTTCAAAAGGTAAAACCTCCACTCCCCCTAACCCTTCCCAGGATTCCTTAGAAAATGGGGAAAAACCTAGTGTGAGAGAAAGGAAAGAGAGTAAGGAATGGCCTTGGCCTCCCAGATCACCAGCTCTCTCTCAGCTCCGTCAGAAGAACAGAGTAGTGGCAGAACTGCCAGCTTGCCAATCTTATCTAGAATTCAGCAAGGAATTTGGCATTCTCACTTAGGAGGGACTATGCATGCTTACTTCTACCCTGGATCTTGTCATAATTCTGTCACTGAAAATAAAGACTTCCCAGAAGGGGAGGACAAATACATACACACTTCTTTCCTTTTGAGACTTTCAAGAATGAAACCAGGCTGGAATGCAGTAAGGAACTGACTCTCTTTATACTACGGGACCTCTTGAATTAGCTACAACAGAATGTGATGATTCTTGCAGATTTGGAACAATAGCCTTACAAATGTCTCTCCCATGCCAAATTTTGGCAGTGGGGATATGAGCCTTGTGTAGCCCCGGAGGAATTTTAAACACAAAAGCTAATCCCAAGATCAATATCTCTACAGACCAATTGACAAGACCTGACATTTGGGTAGATAGAGAACTACAATCTGTTTATGGCAGTAAGGTTAGTTCCCAAGTTAGTAGCTGTCCTCTAAAAGCTTGGGGGAAAAAAATCCACTCCAAGACTCATAGTTCAGGGGCTGGAGTGATAGAACAGCAGGTAGGGCATTTGACTAGGGTGTTTGATTCCCAGCATCCCATATGGTCCACAGAGCACCACCAGGAGTGATTTCTGAGTGAAGAGCCAGGAGTCAGCCCTGAGTATCACCAGGTGTGACCCAAAAAGCAAAAAAAAAAAAAAAAAAAAGATTTACAGTTCATCTCTTTGTTAATGTTAAACAAGTGCCTAAGTAACGTATGTGGAGGTCATTGCCCGATAAAAGATCATTTGACTAAGATTGTTCCCAATTTCATGGAGCTCCATATATACTGCTGCATACGTTGTCCTTTGACAATGCTAAGATAGATTGCCATTGGGCTTTAGGAGCAGTAAAACAAAAAGGAAAATTCAATGATTATATTAAAGCTTGCAGTAATGTAGGGTACTACATATAGCTATAATGGCACTGTGCCTAGCAGAAATGCATGAAGCTAAAGCAGAGTGCTATTATATATTGAGCATGGTAATACAATCTTAACTGTGAGTAATAAAGAGGACTTTACTCTCAAAGTATCTGCAATAGGTTTTTTGTTTTGTTTTGTTCTGTTGTTTATTTATTTTATTTATTGAATCACCATGAGATATCGTTACAAAGCTTATGTGTTTGAGTTTTGGTCATACAATGATGAAATACCCACCCCCCCCACCATTACACATTTTCCACAGCCAAAATCCCCAGTATTCTGCCCTTGCCCCAGCCCAACACTTTCCCTGCCTGTGTGGCAGACAAGTTCTCTCTCTACTTTGATTACATTGAATATTTAGATACCAGTCCCACCATTATTATTTGGAATTTTCCCAACACCACTCAAACCTGCTGAAAAGGCAATGCTAGACAATTTGTTTTATATTGTTTATTATGAATAGCACATAATGTCATGCAGCTTCTCTCCTGAAATACTAAAATTTTAATATGTAGGTTCTGGAGAGATCTCTGCAGCGAGCTGCTCAGTTCCCAGATTCATTTGTATGTTTCTGGATCATGGTCCCTTAGGAGCTTAATAAGTAGCCGGGGGCATTTCGTAGGCGTCATCTCAGAGTCCCATCAGGGTGGCAGAAGGAGAAGGACCAGCTACTTCCCTATCCCATGAGGCCTGGCGTTTGCTGCTACTGCTCTCACATACCTGGGTTTTTCGTTGAGTTCTGGAAGATGGCGGCTGCTGGATTTCCTAGGGGGCAGGTGGAATGACAGTACTGGATCCCATCTGGAGTAACCCAGTGAATGTGGCCTACTGCAAATTCTGGAAGCATCTCTGCAGCTTAGCTGCTTGGTTCTGAGATTCTTTTGTGTGTCTCTAGTATCTGCAGTAGTTAGAAAATTATAGTACTAGTATGTAACAGTGGGTTGGGTGTTCTGCCTTGCATGCAGCCAACCCAGGTTTGATTCCTTCATCCCTCTCAGAGAGCCCAGCAAGCTACCAAGAGTATCTCGCGCCTGCACGGCAGAGCCTGGCAAGCTACCTGTGGCATATTTGATATGCCAAAAACAGTGAACAATAAGTCTCACAATGGAGATGTTACTGTTGTTCACTCAAGAAAATCAATGAACAACAGGATGACAGTGCAGTGTAGTGCTACTATATAATATTTTATTATTATGCTATTAATTATCTTTTACACTGCCCCTGGCACTGTTTAATCCCATCAATGGACAATATCCAGAGACTATAAAACTAAGCTCCTGGAAGAGAGCTCCGAAAAGAGCGATGTACTCTCTTGCTCCTGTGTCTGGCTGTCTTCACTGGGGCCCCTCAGAGGGGATGGGTTTCATTTCCCTCCCTGCCCCATGCAGAGCCTCAACAGTTGAAGACCTCCAGAACCCAGCCACAACCATGCTCAAGGTCACTCTCCACGTTTGGATGAGCCTCACGCATGAAAGTACCGACAGAGGAACCCAGGTGTGTGGGATTCTGGGCCGAGATCTCCAAGGCTTCTCTGGATCGGGACTGAGCCTCTTCCACCCAGATCCCCCATTTTCCAGTAGCTAGGCGGTCACACCCAGAAACTGCCCCCAGCGCCACTAATCCCATCAACGGCCAACATCCAATGACTGTAAAACCAAGCTTCCGGAAGACATCTAATAGCCCAGTTCTCCCTCTTGGAGAAACTGACAAGCTACCAAGAGTCTATTGCCTGCTCAGGAGAGCCTAGCAAGCTCCCCGTGGCATATTAATATCCCAAATACAGTAACAGACATATATGTACCTCTCAGAGAGCCCGGCAAGCTACCGAGAGTATCCTGCCCACACAGCAGAGCATGGCAAGCTACCCGTGTCATATTCGATATGCCAAAAACAGTAATGATAGGTCTTATTCCCCTGACCCTGAAAGACCCCCCAATCTTTGGGAAAGACAAGTAAGGAGAGGCTGCTAAAATCTCAGGGCTGAGGGTAATAGTGATGTTACTGGTGCCTTCTCGAGTAAATTGACGAATAAGGGAATGACAGTGATACAGTGATGGAACAGCAGAATGCACCATTCAGATAGATGGTTTTCTAAGGAAATATAGAATTCAGAGAGGCAATGAATACTATAAAAAGATTGCAAGTCACAACCATAATCTCAGAAGAGCAACTTGACCATCAGACAATTTCAAAGTAAGTCAATGAATGACAAATATTGGTACTGGTGACTGTTTTGTTTCATTGCTTTGTGACACACCAGGAAGCACTCAGGGATTACTCCTGGCTCAGGGCTCAAGAACCATAATTGCATGGCTTAGGGGACCCTATGGAGTGCCAGGGATCAAACTTATTATGGGCTTGTGAAAGGAAAGTGTCTTAGCTGCTATAACTTGCTCCACACTTAAAGAATATGAAATGAAACTATTATTACACTGGACTCAGGAGAGAAACTTGGCAAGCAAAGAGAACAAAAGGATGCATAAAGTAACAGGTGTACAATATAATGAAAAGGGCCAAGCGTAAGGTCAGGTCATGATCATTCAAGTGAGGTGTGTGACACTAAGTGGAAATAAAAACATGAGCGTGGTTCAGTTGCTTATCATTTCAAGCACATGAAGTGAGTGTAGCACCTGACCAGTTAGTAGATCCAAAGAAATCTGCAGGGAATGATTAAAGATGCGCATACCTTTCTAGAGCAGGAACCCCAAAGACCCAGTGCTGAATACCAATGTACATGCACACTTCCTACTAACTACAAACAGCACTTACTCCCCTTCCCACTCCACCCCCCAAAAGGCTATCCTGAACCACAACTAAGGGGTCCTTGAACAACAAATGGGCTCTGAATCTAGTCCATTATATGTGTTCCACCATATAAAAACTGGGACTTCATTCATGAATCATAGAGTTACTCATTGTAAAAGCTGAAAAGTAAGAACACAGTCGAATGCAACAAACCCTTTTCCACAAATTGTGAGTAAATGTGCATAGGACATGACACACTTCTGAATACCAAGGTACATACACACTTCCTACTAAATACAAACAGCACATACTCCCCTCCCCAGACCCCTGTGTGTGAGTGACTCACCTCTGCACAGCACCTCCCTCTCAGGCACCACCATCTCAGCCGGAAGTGAACAGTGTTGTGGCAGGAATAGGAGTAGTCTCAAGGTTCTCCGTTGGATCACGGTGAGCACCAAGCCAGGCATGCTTGTCAGGGTTCTGGAGGTTGACAGGAAAACCTAGAAAAGAGGCATGTAATAGTTGCCAAAACCCCACGCACGTGGTCAGAGACATGACATGATTTAAAGAGCTCAAGGGTTGGCTGTAAGGGGTCACTGGCATGATGTCCAGCACAGTCCATTTCAATAGATTTCCCCTTTAGATCTTTCTGTGGGTGGTGTTCATCCAGTGCTCTCAGATCTGTATGCTCCTACTACTTCATCAATCGCTGTGCAGAGGCGAAGAGCTGTGTGAGGACACCACACCCTCCATCTGACGATGAGCGCTAGTCATTACTTCATACAGTTGGAAGCAATATGTAAAGCTACAATTCCCTAGGCTGTAACATAGGACCTCACTCATGTTAAGTTTATAGCCTTCCCACACACGTGAACAATTGTGAATTCTTAGCTCACTCACACTACAAAATGAATGCAGTATTAGAAGTAGTGTTCCACTGAGTAATTCATGATCTTTTAGAACTGCTCCCTTGAGACAGTCCCTAAGACAGGGCAGTCATGATCTTCTTATAGTAACATTTGTTACTATCTAAGTGGAGCAAGTAGCAAGGCAGGGGTCCTACCTCTAATGAGAACTCGGGGTTCTGACCTGGTGCTCATCGGGTGCCCTTCTGCCACTCCAAAGAGAACTTAATGACAGAAAGAGTCAGGATAGCACATTTCTGGTGAACATAAGAGAACCCAGCACTGAAAGCATCTGAACACTGCTAGGCATCACTGGCCTGCACTCAAGCGGGAACAGATGTTTCACACATATCGAAATCTATATTCAGTCCCTGCAGCTCAGTGCCCTACCCATACAGACAGATGAATCCTGCTGTCTCCAAGCATCACAGGACCTGAGGAGCATTCAGGCCACTGTCCCAACCAAGCACCACACCGTCCAACCATTCAGACAAACATCACATGCAGCAGCCACCATGTCCCCAAAGATCACTCAAAAAAACCCTAGAAAAACCAGACATTAAAAAAAAAACTCTGACAGTGACAACAATTGGGACTATTAGACAAATCCCACCTGTATGCTTTGTGTATCACCACCAAATAGGAAGAAGGAAAAAAGGAAGTTGTGAATATTAAGAGCTGGACAAGAAGCAAACCAACCACAGCATGACATCTGCCTGGTGCAGGCATCAGGATCTGATTCACTCACAGGACGAATCAAACCTCACCTCACAGAATAGGTGGGTATGCCCCATACCAGCTGGCTTAAGGAGCATGACATGAAGCACCAAGCCCAGTCACTGAGCTCCTCAGGCACGTGAATAATTAGGAATGACCAGCAAGTCCTTGGTCACCAGGTGGGAGACCACCCATCAAAAAGAACGTTCAAAGCGTCATTTGGGTGCCACCCCCAGCAATGCTCAGGAATCCAACAAACACCGTGTGGTTCCGGGACGAGAAGCACGAGGATCATTCTGGGAAACGATTTCTCAGAGCCCAAAACCAAAGGCAGAAACCGAGCACACAATGGGGTGCCCGAGAGCATTTTCAAGAGAAGCAGGTGGTCTCTCTCTCCCTCCCTCCCGCCACATCTCCAAATCTCTCTCAGAAAATCCACTTTGCCTCAGAGAGGGGAAAAGCACAGCGTCCATTGGGCCCCAAGGGGTCTGTCTGTGGGCCTGGCTGAGCCACACCCCAGGCGTTACACAGGTGAGTGCATACCCCTAGTTGTTACACAGGTGAGTCCACTCCCCCAGGCCTTACACAGGTGAGGCCACACCCCTAGCCGGCAGGCAAAGGAGGCCACACCCCAAAGCTACAGTCAATAGAGGCCACACCCCCAGGCATTACACAGGTGAGGCCACACCCCTAGGCAACCCCCAAGAGAGGCCAAATCCCCCTTTGACAGAGGAGTGAGGCCACACCCCCAGGCGACAGGTAAGTGAGGCCACACCCCTAGAGGTTACACAGGCAAGGCCACACCCCCAGGTGTCACACAAGTGAGGATACCCTCCCAGCCCTCACACAGTGGAGCCCAGCCCCTCAGCAGTCACACGGGCGAGGCCACACCTGCAGGCAGCTGGACCTCAAAGGCTCCACCCCTCAGTCCTCAAGACTACAGGAAAGTGGAAAAGAGCAGCTGCTCTATAGAAATTGTCTGAATGGGGAAATAAGAAAAAGAAGTGGCCATAGAGACAGTACAGAGGGTAGGGCGATTGCCTTGTACGTGGGCTACCCAGGTTCAAACTCCAGCACCTCATATGGTCCCACAAGCACCACCAGGATGGATCCCTGAGTACTGACTCAGGCATAAGCCCTGAGTGCAGCCAAGTGAATTAATACCTTACAGAAATGTCTTTGATCTATTGAATGTGTGCCAGTCTGTGGTGTGAGATGATATCTCATTGTTGTTTTGATTTGCATCTCCCTGATGACTAGGAATGTAGAGTATTATCTCATGTGCCTTTTGGCCATTTGTATTTTTATTTATTTATTTATTTATTTATTTATTTATTTTTGCTTTTTGGGTCATACCTGGCGATGCACACAAAGGTTACTCCTGGCTTTGCACTCAGGAATTACTCCTGGCGGTGCTCATGGGACCATATGGGATGCTGTGAATCGAACCCGGGTCGGCCATGTGAAAGGCAAACGCCCTACCCGCTGTGCTATTGCTCCAGCCCCTGTATTTCTTTTTTGAGGAAACTTTTGCTTATTTCTTCTCCCCATTTTTTGATGGGGTTGGAGGTTTTTTTCTTACACAATCCTACAAGTGTCTTGTATATCCTGGATATTAATCCCTTATCAGATGGTATTGGGTAAATATTCTTTCCCATTCTGTGGGCTCTTTCTGTATTCTGGTCACTGTTTCTTTTACAGTGCAGAAGCTTCTTAGTTTGATGTAGTCCCATTGGTTTATGTTTGCTCCACTTGCATGGTCAGTGCTGTTTGTCCTTAAGGATGCTTTTAGCTCCAATGTCATGGAGAGTTCTGCCTACATTCTTCTATAAACCCTACAGATTCATGTCTGATATTGAGGTCTTTAATTCACTATGATCTGATTTTTTTGCATAAAAGAACAAAAGCAACCAGTGCTGGCGTGGATGTGGGGAAAAAGGGATGCTCCTTCACTGTTGGTGGGAATGCCGACTGGTTCAGCCTTTCTGGAAAACAATACGGACAGTCCCTCAAAAACTAGAAATTGAGCCTCCATATGACCCCAAAATACCACTTCTGGGAATATATCCCGAGGATGCTAAAGAGCCCAGTAGAAATGACATCTGTACCTATATATTCATTACAGCACTGTTCACAATAGCCAAAATATGGAAACAACCCAAGTGCCCTAAAACGGATGACTGGTTAAAGAAGCATTGGTTTCTTTACAATGTAAATTTACATCTACACAATGGAATACCATGCAGCTGTTAGGAGAGATGAAGTCATGAAATTTGCTTATGAGTGGATAAACATGGTGAGTATCATGCTAAGTGAAATGAATCAGAAAGTAAGGGACAGACATAGAGGGACTGCACTCATTTGTGGAGTGTAGCGTAGCATCACTTGAGGCTGACACCCAAGGACAGTAGATACAAGGGCCAGGGGGATTGCCCCATATTGGAAGACTGCTTCATGAGCAGAGGGGAGAAGGCAGGTGGACCAGAGAAGGGATCACTAAGAAAATGATGGCTGGAGGAACCAGTTGGGATGGGAGATGCATGCCGAAAGTAGATAATGGACCAAACATGATGACCTATTAGTGTCTGTGTTGCAAGCTGTAATGCCCAAAATTATAGAGAGAGTATGGGGAATATTGTCTGCCATAGAGGCAGGGGGAGGGTGGGAAAAGGGGGTATACCCGGGATATTGTTGGTGGGATATGTGGACTGGTGGAGGGATGGGTGTTTGATCATTGTGAGATTGTAACCCAAACATGAAAGCTTGTAACTATCTCACGGTGATTCAATAAAATTTTAAAAAAATTTAAAAAAAAGAAATGTCTTTGAATCCAGTCATTTACAATCTAGGATTCCAGAAGCGAGTGGCCGCAGCACCCAAGATTTTCAAAATGAGCAATGGACAATAAATGATGTAGCATCTGCCCCTGACAGGCAGGCTTGAATGGTGGTGAGAAAATTTGAGCAAAACATAATGCCCAAAAGTAGAGAGAGAGTACTGGAGAAATTGTCTGTAATGGAGGCAGGGTGAGGACTGGTGGTGGAAAGTGTGCACAGGTGGAGGGATGGGTGTTCAATCATTGTACGGCTGAGTCTTGAACACGAAAGCTTTGTGACTATTTCTCAGGGTGATTAAAAAAAATAATGTGGAGCTCATGTCCAATTCAATCAGCTTAGTTAATGGCTGAATAAATAGCAGTACTCCTACATAAAAATAAAAAATATTGGCTAGAAAAATACTTTGACACTTTTTACATGGGCATGAAAATGGCAACTCGTGACACCCCAGATTATGCACATATGCAAGAGAAGATGAAATTCTTATCATCAAAAGATGACATAATTTTGTCAATATATGTATAATTTATAAGTTAACTCTTTCCCAAATCCGCCCCTCTTGCAGAGCCCAGCAAGCTACCAAGCATGTCCCACCCTGACAGCAGAGCCTGGCAAGCTACCAGTGGTGTATTTGATATGCCAAAAACAGAAATAACAAGTCTCACAATGGAGACATTACTGGTGCCAGCTCGAGCAAATCAATGAGCAACGGGATGACAGTGACTTGTGACTTGTGTGTTTCCCAAAACTATTTAGAGTACTCAGGGCCACTGTATACGGATACAGACTCTAGTGAGTGGATCTTTAAACAATGGAAGTTCCCTATGTAAAATGATGACCAATTTTCCTACTGTTGAATCCTTGAAACTTTATGTGCCCATGCCAGCACAGCCAGGCGTGGCCCTAGTGTCGAGCAGCATTCAGTTCACGTTCCTAAACAAGCACTAAACTTTCCAACCAGATGGACAAACGTCACTGGGAGTAGCCACCATTTCCCAAGCATTGCCCAGAACACGAATGGGAGAAGGGTAGGGGGAAACTTTGGCCAACGATTGCTGGTGGTGGAGTCAAACGGGCCCATTCAGGCTGAAGGTACACAGGAATATTGCCAGCAGCTGCACTCACAAGAGGCTAAAGGCAAAAGCAAGTCAGAGGTCACCTAGGGAGATGTGAATGAAATGGGGCAGGTCGGGAAACTACCAAAGGATACAGCACACCAGAACTCAAATGAAATGGCCCAACTGCTGGGGTGGGAAACACCATATTCAAGAATGAGGGGCCACTGGTCCATGTGTGAACAGAGATATGGAAGAAACTCTGCCTGAGTGTTTGACACAGCAATAAGCTACCTGATGTGGGGGCAACTAGCTGCAGAGCTCCTTAGTGAAATCTCAGCTACTAAGCAGTGGGTAAACAGACTTCAGATTAAATCTGTTTTGCCATTAGAAATGCCACTAGAAAATGGCTAATAATAGTACATAGTAGAAGGCAGAGGAATATTTTAATAATCACATAAAATAACCGGACATTGCAATGACTGCTACAAAGTAATTGCAATTCAGACACATAATTTGATAACACCAATTCTACCATCACATTCATTTCAATAAAACTCAGTGAATGGCCATCACTGATAACAGCACTTTTTTTTTTTTTTTGCCTTTTTGGTCGAAAAACCCCATGTCTGCTGGGAGTGATCCCTGAGCACAGAGCCAGAGTCAACCCTGAATACCGTCAAGTGTGGCCCCCAAACAAATCAAAATTGAACTCTTCCTGCTCTCTAGTCCCATGTGGGTAGACAGGTATGCAAATAGAGAAGGAGGACATGTGACAGTCCCCTCAAAGATGAGCAAGCAGTGAGGGGCCCCTTCATTGGCTTTGTAACCTAAATCCCTCTTTTGCTCACTCAGGCCCTTGAAAGGAGACAGACTTTGGTCAGCCACACTCGGCCCACCACCAGGGTGGACCAAAGACAATGAAGCAAACAGGCTTGCAGAGCTCCAGCTGCATTTCCCTGGGGCAGAGACACAGAGACACCTTCTTGTCTGGGGCTTCATGTATGCAAGGACCAGGGCAAGTGTCACTGTGAAGGGGAACCAGCGAGTGCTCGACACATTAGCCTTGTCACTACTGTCACCCAGCAGCGTCTCAGTCACAGAGCAAAGGAGTTTTGGAAGAACCGAGTACACTGTCCTTGTCTTATTCTGGGGTGTGGAAGTCGATGTGGAGGTCTCATTCTGTTCAGCAGGGAGAACCCTTCTTAGGGCGCAGCCGAAAGAACAGACACAGAGCCCGGAGGAGGGAGAAAAGGCATTTATTCTATGGCAGTTACAGTATGTTATACCTCCCTGTTGGGAGGAGGTGGTGCCAGGACCCCCAACAGAAATGCAGGGTGTGGCACGGGATTTAGCTAGTAATAAACAAATGCTGATAGGATAAGATCAGTAAGATTAGGAGTGGCAACCTTTGCTAGGTGTGGCATGGGGTTAGCTAGTGATTAAACAAATAGTGACAGGATAAGATCAGTAAGGTAAAATGGCTCCCTACACTGGGGTACCCTCCAGGAGTGTAGAGGGGCCAAGAGGGTCACACCCAGCCGTGCTTGGAAACCACAATACAGGGGAGAGATTGTCCAGGGGTAAAACTTGGGGTCGCACACAGGTAAGGCATTTGCACCTGAGCTTTGAGCTACTTCTCATGCCCCAACTTTCTTGGTTGAACTGTTGAACTGACCAAAATCCAGAAAGGAAATCTGAAGTTCTCAGCAAGAGTTAGAACTTCCCCGGGACACTGATGAAGGCTTGGAGCCACCCCCCACTCCCCCACCCCAGGGCTTCTCTCTCCCGCAGCAGCCCTCATGGTGGCTGGACCAGCACTGGCTGGGGCCCAGCCTCCTCTCAAACCTTCCCTGTTGGGGAACTCGCAAACGCTCCCCTGTGCTCCCTGGCAGTCTCGGCAGAAGGTAAGGACTATGGGCTCCCAGGCTGAGAGGTGGACCACGCACAGTACAGCCCAGGGCCTGCCTCTGCAACATCTCTGTCACCCTGATGAGGCTTCAGTGGGGAAATCCTCCAGCAGGTACCTGCACTCCTGAGCCCAGTTGAAATCTGCATTTCTGATGTTTGTGCTCACCAGCGTCTCGGGGGTCCCACTGCCAGGTCTTGTGGCTGGAGGGGAACATCATGATGTTGTCAGTAGTCTGTGGTCTCGTTCTCCCCTTAAACCAGGCACCTTTGTTCCTCCTCTTCCTCTTGGCCTACAGTTTGGCATCCTAGAAGAGGAGAAATGGGCTTGGGCAAGGGTTTCTTCCTCCAGCACAGGATGCACCATCACAGACCAAGAGGCCGAGGCCTGGGGTGCTCAGCAGTAGACGCCCACCTGACCGGCTGAGGACCCCTCCAGTTGACTCTCCAGCACTGCCCTTGGGTGGGACCCAGAATCATAGTAGCACCATGAGGGGAAATAAATATTAGTGGAGGGGCCTCTCAAGTGATGTTTAGGGAGCTCAGGGGCCCTCCCTGGAACTCTCCGTCAACCGAGTGATTCATCTGAAGGTTAGGCCCAAGGATGTGGTGCTACCAGAGGTTGGGGGCCAGTCATGCTAGTGAGGCCACACTATGCTCGGGTCAAGCCAGGGTCAGGCACTTCAAGGCATGAGCCTTAACCCCTGTGCTGTCTTTCTGGTCACTGTAAAAAGGTTTTAAATCTGTTATAAAAATAAAAAGAAAGAAAGCAAAATAGTGTAATGAGTTTTACCACCCATATTTGTTCCTACTGGGTTTCCACAGATTGTCCTCCTGCTTCCTGGCACATAGTACTTAATTCAGCTCCCAGAGGCCCTCATTAATATGCTTCCTGCTCCTCTCCCTGCATATCGTCCCCTCTCATCCCCGAGAATCTTCTACCTGAAAAGTTCCAGTTGTTTCTCACCTTTTCTCTCCACATCCTCCACAACTCGATTCACCTGCATGGCTCCCAGCACATCATGATCCTCACACATTTGTCGTCAAGTATTAGGCACACGTGGGACCCCAATTGCTGGACTGATGATGTCACACAGGTCTCAGGACATCCCTGTCATGCATATGACATTTACATATATTGAGAAAGACTCAAGGTCATGAGTGGATTTTCTTGCTCTTAATTAATGTTTTTAAATACATTTATTTAATTCATTATTATAATTTATTTCTCTTAAGACACTATGATTTACAAAGTTGTTCATAGTAGAGTTGTTTCAGGCATACAATACCTAAGAACAACCCCACCACCATTGTGACTTTCCCTCCACCAGTGTCCCCAGGTTCCCTTCTACCCATCAGCCTGCACCCCTGGCAGGCACAGAGCAAATTTATTTCACATTGTTTGCTCCCACAAAACTTGAAAGAGTGGTAAATGGAACTATCAGAAAATAAGTCGATTTGTGGTGGTTGAGTGCTATACGTTTTTAACCTATGTAGAAAAATTAAAATCATTTAACACAATTTAAAGCCTATTCTCATTTACATAAATAAGTTTCCAACTCTGGAATCTAAAATATATTGCATTAGATTTTAATATGTGTTTGCACCTCATTTGTATTTATCTTATCTTCCCTGCCATTAATAAAACATTTTAAATTATGTCGCAATATATTTTAGAGTTTAAAATAAACTCAAAAGTTTGATAGAGGTAAAATCTAAAACTTAAATTTAGTAAAACTGAGGAGAATTAAGAAAATTTAACGGAAAAATTCTGAATAATCCTATAAATGTACTAAAGTGTTTTATACTAAGAAAGAGAAGATTGATTTCATATTAAGAAAATATTATGTTACTTGCATTTTTTTCAGTACTTCTCAGTGTTCATCACCTATATCCCTGAGTATCATCTTAGCGGTCCCTAAAATACTTTCCAAATAGGTTGCTAGCTAATTCCAAGTTTTAAAAGTACCAATGAATATAAGCAGCTATTCAAGCCAAAGCTAAAGGACCCCACTCTCAAAAAGCATCGCTTGAAAGCCTCACATAAAGAATAGAGGAACATCATAGAGGGACATGTTCTAGAGGTGGTACAGAAGAAATTGATCACCACTGACCAAACCCATTCAGAATCTTTTTTTGCAACCAGAGGTGAACTTCAAGGCCCCTCTTTCATACCACCACAACAATATGAAGAAACAGCGCAAAAAAAAAAAAAAAAAAGAAAGAAACAGCACAAGGAGAGGACGAAGAAAGGAGTCCAGATGCCTCAATAGACGTTTCCTACAAACTTGAGCTCTCCAATTAAGAATTCAGAGGTGAAATCCTCAAGATGTTCAATGAACTCATTGGAAAGAATGACAAGGTATTCGTTAAATTAAAGGAAGACCTGACAGAAACGATACAACAGACAGCCGAGAAATTATGGGAAGAAATGAGAGCAGAAATAAAAAACTAAGAAATGGAAATATCACAAATAAAGGATTCAGTAGATGAATAAAAAAAACTCAGTGGGTGCCCTCAACAGTAGAATGACTGCAGCAGAAGACAGAATCAGTGAGCTTGAAGATGAGCTGCAGGCAGCCTACAGGCAACAACAGTCAATGGGGAGAGACCTCAAAATAGTTCTAGGGAGAATTAGAGTCCTAGGGGATGATTTCAAGAGGAACAACATTAGAATAATTGGAGTACCAGAAGGACAGGGAACCAACCCCAATGAAAAAGCCACAGTCAAAAAAATCATTGCTGAAAATTTCCAAGGGCTGGACAATGCAGACATCCAGATTCAAGGAGCCAGAAGGGTGCCAACTAAAAGAGACCCTAACAGAAAAACTCCAAGACATATCATAGTTAGGATGATGGATGTAACAGATAGAGACACATTACTGCAAGCTGCAAGGTCGAAGAAGGAAATCACATACAAAGGAGCACCCCTTAGGTTCACAGCAGACCTATCAGAGGAAACCCTTCAAGCTCGAAGGCAGTGGTGGGATATAGTGAAAAAACTCAATGAAATGAATGCTTCGCCAAGAAAACTTTATCCGGCCAAACTCTCATTGAAACTCAAAGGAATGATACACTATTTTGCGGATAAACAACAACTCAGGAACTTCATAGACTCTAAACAGTCCCGTACTGCAGGACCAGTAATTCAGGGTTTTGAGGAGGAGCTACCTGAAAAAGTCATGGGCGAGAGAGAAGAAGGAGACCAAGAAAGGGAGTGTTGTCAAGGTCTCATTTATTGAAGGCAGAAGCACAAAATATATAGACTGTAGGGCAGGCCGGAACAGGGGTCCAGAGGGGGTCACGAGGGGTATTTGTGTAAGGGGACATGACGGGCCGGAGCATGATTTGTCTGTGCTTTTTTTGTCCCCAGCACAGGATATCTGTCTCTGTAACAGTTCAGCTATTGTCTTGTGACGCATATATTTTCATAATATCCTGGTGGCTAATCTTTGTTTAGGGAACGGCCAAGTTATCTTTCCCAAGGTTTCGGCCCCCAACACTAAACCAAACCTAAAAGAAGGTCTAGAGGGGCTACTATAAGACAAGAAAAACCCCTACAAGCACAAAAAATGCTTACAGAAAGATGGCACAAAACTTTATGACAACAATCTCTCTCAATGTCAATGGTCTTAATTCACCAATTAAGAGACACAGACTGCAAAATGGATTCAGAGACTGAACCCAACATTCTGTTGCCTGCAAGAAACACATCTGAATAGCCAGAACAAACACAGACTCAAAGTCAAAGGATGGAAAACAATCCTGCAAGCAAACAACTCCCTCAAAAAAGCTGGGGTGGCTTTACTAGTATCGGACAACATAGACTTCAGGTTGAAAAAGATTAGAAGGGATAGTGAAGGCCACTTTTTTTTTTAATTTATTTATTTTTAATTAGAGAATCACCGTGAGGGTACAGTTACAGATTTATACACTTTTGTGCTTATACTTCCCTCATACAAAGTTCGGGAACCCATCCCTTCACCAGTGCCCATTCTCCACCACCCGTAAACCCAGTGTCCCTCCCACCCTCCCCAATCCCATCTCCCCCCCCACCCCACCCTGCCACTGTGGCAAGGCATTCCCTTCTGTTTTCTCTCTCTAATTAGCTGTTGTGGTTTGAAGGCCACTTTTTATTAATCAAGGGATATGTACAGCAGGAAGAAATCACACTCCTAAATGTGTACGCACCCAATGAGGGACCAGCTAAATACCTACAACAGCTGCTAACAGACCTTAAGAAGGACATTGTGAGCAACGCAATAGTAGTTGGGAGACTTCAACACCGCCCTATCACCTCTGGACAGATCAAGAAGATTAAAACTCACCAAGGAAATACTGGCTTTGAAGGAAGAAATAGAAGAGAGAGGGCTAGCTCCTCACTTCCCGCTAAGGCGGAGGGATGGATGCTGGAAAGCTCTGTAAAAAAGCCGAGTTTAAGGCAATTGATGTCGGAAGCGACGGCTCTGAAGTTCACGACTCCTGGAGGGGAGGGGAATGAAAGGCTTTCAAAGAAGAAGGTACCGTAAATTCAGCGGTATGGCGGCATGGGAAATGGAATGAAATGGTAGTGTGGGCTGAAGATCATACGAGAAGAAAGGAACAAAAAAGGAAAGGTGATCATTGACCATCTTCTGAAGCTCTCAGGATGAAGATGTCAGTTCTCCAGTTCTGTTTTCAAATGCCTCAAGTCCAAGATGCAAAAGAAAAACCTCTTCCCCAGAGGTTTCTGGAGCCTTCTCTGCTCAACACTTGAAAGGTTTTGAAAAATATTTCCTAGGGGATGGCCTTTCACTTACTCGTCTCTCAGGAATGAAATGACCCATCTCCAAGAATACTGAGCCTTTCCGCTGCTGCACAAGCATGATCCCAGAGGCCAACTGAACTACTTTGGACACCAGCAGCTCGCAGAAATGCCTCTAGACTGTGCACTGAGCCACTGCCCCATGCGGCGCCAGGGGGCGGAGGGTTTCTCTCTCTCAACCCTTCTGTTCCGGGCACAGCATGGTGAGCACCGCTTTTTGAGCACAAAATGGAGGTACCAGCTGGCTGCTGTGGGACCGCGCGGGAGATCCCCGGGGGTGGGGGTACCGTCCCCGCCCTCCGCCATGATTTAAGCGCAGCGGCCACACGTGTGTGGCTTTTCCGCTGCTGCACAAGCATGATCCCGGAGGCCAACTGAACTACTTTGAACACCAGCAGCTCGCCGAAATGCCTCTAGACTGTGAACTGAGCCACTGCCCCATGCGGCACCAGGCGGGTAGGGTTTCTCTCTCCGGGCTCTTTCATCTATGAGCACCACAAAAGTGAAGTAAAAGCTTGCAGTGATGCAATTTCTGGCAGAATTTTCCCTGGACTTTATACAGAAATCCAAAACCACGTGGCCACTGTTGTGGCTGCGCGACCTAATATCTCCTAATTGTCAGCAATGTGAAACGGTTCCTTTTTAGCAGGTCTGACTTTGGGGGAAACTCCAAACAATAATAGTGAGTTTTTTGTTGAAATATTGAAGGTAATCAAAGTAGCAGCCATGTCTCTAGACTGTAAACTAAGCCATAGCCCCACACCAGCCAAGGAGAGGAAATATCCTTCTTTCTTGGTTTTTTTCCCTTTTCAGGGAGAAGTGGTGCGGCATCCGCCATATTATGAGGTCTATTAAGCAGGCACGAACTTGGTGGCGAGGGAAGGAGGAAAAAAAAAAGAAAGAAAAATAAATTATGTACTTGGAACAGCGGGACGCTTGGGCAGTCTCGGGCCAGGGCAGATACCTGCGTGAGCTCTGGCAAGATTTGACCCAGGTGGCCACACTTTTGTGCGGCCGCTTTGCTGCTGATCGACCAGGATCCAGAGGCCAACTGGACTACTTTTGGTCTCAGAAACTGCTTGCAGCCATGTCTCTAGATTGTGAACTAAGCCATAGCCCCACGCCGGCTGAGGAGGGGGAATACCCTTCTTTCTCATTTTTTTTTCCTTTTCGGGGAGAAGCGGCTTGGTGTCCACCATATTATGAGGACTATTAAGCAGGCACGAACTTGGGAAGGAGAAAAAAAAGGGTTATGTATTTGGAACAGTGGGTCTTCATATCTCTTCATTCTCAGCAATGGAAAATTAATTATCAAATGCTTCCTTGGCAGTAGGGCTGTCTTTTTTTTGGGGAAACTTCAATAACAATAGTGAGTTTTGCGTTGAAATATGGAATGTAATCAAGATAAAGAGAAAATGAAGTGAAATTTATCAGTTACGCAGGCGGGGGTGGGGGGGCGGGGGGTGGGAGGTATACTGGGGTTTTTGGTGGTGGAATATGGGCACTGGTGAAGGGATGGGTGTTTGAGTATTGTATAACTGAGACATAAGCCTGAGAACTTTGTAACTTTCCACATGGTGATTCAAAAAAATAAACAACTTTAAAAAAAAGAAGAGAGAATTGATCTATACAGGGCTCTATATCCAAAAAAAAAAAGGAATACACATTCTTCTCCAGTGCACCTGGAACGTTTTCCAGAATAGACCATGCGCTGGGCCACACAACATACCTCAACAGAATCAACAAAATAGACATTGTACCAGCTACCTTTTCAGACCATGATGCACTGAAGATAGAAGTTAATCATGGACAGATGCAGAAAACTAAATCAAACACCTGGAAATTAAATAGCTCGATGTTGAACAATAAGTGAGTCAGGAAGGAAATCAAGGAAGAAATCAAAAGGTACCTGGAAACAAATGAGAATGAAGACACAAGCTACCAGAACCTGTGGGACGCAGATAAAGCCGTATTAAGGGGAAAATGTATAGCTCTGTAAGCATATCTCAGGAAGAAAGAAAGGGCCCGCATAAATAACTTGACTTCACAGCTCAAGACCTTAGAAAAGGACCAACAAAAGGAGCCCAAACCAGGCAGAAGGAAAGAGATAATAAAACTTAGAGCAGAAATTAACGATATGGAAACCCAAAAGACAATCCGAAAGATCAATGAAACCAAGAGCTGGTTCTTTGAGAAAATAAATAAGATTGATAAACCACTAGCAAGACTCACAAAGAAAGAGAGAGAGAGAACCGTTATAAGCCGAATCAGAAATGAAAAGGGGGACATCACAACAGAAACCAAAGAAATTCAAAAGATCACCAGAGGCTACTTTGAAAATCTGTATGCCATGAAACAAGGGAACCTAGAAGAAATGAATAAATTCCTCCACTCCTATAATCTCCCAAGGCTGAACCAAGAAAACCTGGAGTATCTGAATAGTTCTATTAACATCAAGGAAATTGAAACGGTAATCAAAAGCCTTCCCAAAAACAAAAGCCCAGATCCAGACGGATTCACTAGCAAATTCTTCCAAACATTTAAAGAGGACCTATTGCCAGTTCTTCTCAAGCTTTTCCCGGAAACTGAAGAAACAGAAACCCTCCCAAACAGTTTCTAGGAGGCTCATATCTCCCTAATACCAAAAGCAAACAAAGACACCACAAAAAAAGAAAACTACAGGCCAATATCCCAGATGAACACAGATGTGAAGATTCTCAACAAAATATTAGCAAATAGAATTCAACAGCTCATCAAAAAGATCATACACCCTGACCAAGTGGGATTCATCCCGGTGATGCAAGGATGGTTTAACATCCGGAAATCAATCAACATAATCCATCATATCAACAAAAGAAAAGATAAAAATCATATAATCATATCAACAGATGCAGAGAAAGCATTTGACAAGATCCAGCACCCGTGTATGATGAAAACACTCGTCAAAATGGGTATAGAAGGGACCTTCCTCAATATAGTCAAAGCCATCTACCACAAGCCTACGGCAAGCATCATCCTCAATGGGGAAAAACTAAGAGCCTTCCCTCTAAGAACAGGGACGAGACAAGGATGCCCACTCTCTCCACTTCTGTTCAGTATAGTACTGGAAGTACTTGCAATAGCGATTAGGCAAGAAAAAGATATTAAGGGCATTCAGGTAGGAAAGGAAGAAATCAAGTTCTCACTATTCGTTGATGATATGATACTATACTTAGAGAACCCTAAAACCTCTACCAAGAAACTCCTAGAAACAATAGACTCATATAGTAAAGTTGCAGGCTATAAAATCGATACCCAAAAGTCCATGGCTTTCCTATATGCAAATAATGAGAAGAAAGCGACATGATAAAAGCAATCCCATTCACAATTTTGCCTCAAAAAATCAAATACCTCGGAATCAGCTTAACTAATGAGGTAAAGGACTTGTATAATGAAAACTACAAAATGCTACTTCAGGAAATAAAAGAGGACATGAGGAAATGAAAAGATATCCCTTGCTCATGGATTGGAAGAATTAATATTGTCAAAATGGCAATTCTCCCCAAAGCATTGTACAAATTCAATGCGATCCCTATAGGGATACCCTTGTCATTCTTCAAAGAAATGAAGCAAGTGCTCCTGAAATTCATATGGAACAATAAGCCCCCACGAATAGCTAAAGCAATTCTTGGGAAAAAGAAAATAGGAGGAATCAACCTACCCAACTTCCAACTCTACTACAAAGCGGTAGTCATTAAAACAGCATGGTACTGGAACAAAGGCAGAGCTGCAGACCAAGAGAACAGGATTGAATACTCCGACACACACTCCCATATATATTATCATCTAATCTTTGATAAGGGAGCAAGAAATGTGAAGTGGAGCAAGGAAAGCATGTTTAACAAATTGTGCTGGCAAAACTGGACAGCTACATGCAAAAAAATGGGCTTAGACCTCCACCTATCACCATGTACAAAAATCAGATCAAAATGGATTAAAGACCTCAACATCAGTCCAGAATCCCTAAGGTACATTGAAGACAAGGTCGGCAAAACCCTCCACGACATTGAAGCCAACGGTATCTTCAAAGCTGACATGCCACTGGCCAAGCAAGTGAAAACAGAGATAAATAAATGGGACTATCTCAAACAAAGTAGCTTCTGCACCTCAAGAGAAACAGTGACCATAGTACAAAGACAATCTACAGAATGGGAAAGGATATTTACACAGTACCCATCCGATAAAGGGTTGATATCAAGGATATACAATGCACTGGTTGAACTCCACAAGAAGAAAACTGCTAACCCAATCAAAAAATGGGCTGATGAAATGAACAGAAACTTTCAAAAAGAAGAAATCTGAATGGCTGAGAGGCACATGAGAAAATGTTCAACATCACTAATCATCAGGGAGATGCATATCAAAACAACAATGAGATATCACCTCACACCACAGAGACTGGCCCACATCCAAAAAAACAAAAGCAACTGGTGTTGGCGTGGATGTGGAGAGAAAGGAACTCTCCTTCACTGCTGTTGGGAATGCCGACTGGTTCAGCCCTTTTGGAAAACAATATGGACGATTCTCAAAAAATTAGAAATTGAGCTTCCATTTGACCCAGCAATACCACTCCTGGGAATATATCCCGGAAAGGCAAAAAGGTATAGTAGAGATGACATCTGCATTTCTATGTTCATTGCAGCACTGTTTACAATAGCCAGAATCTGGAAAAAAACAGAGTGCCCCCAAACAGATGACTGGTTAAAGAAACTCTGGTACATCTACACAATGGAATACTATGTAGCTGTCAGAAAACATGAAGTCATGAAATTTGCATTTAAGTGATCAACATGGAAAGTATCATGTTGAGTGAAATGAGTCAGAATGAAAGAGACAGACATAGAAAGATTGCACTCATATGTGGAATATAAAATAGCTGAGAAGTACAAGTTTGCAGTGATGCAATTTCTGGCAGATATTTCTCTGACTTAGTTACTAAAATACTAAAATACAGAAATACAAAACCGTGCAGCCGCTTATGCGGCCACTAGACCTCATATCTCTTCATTATCAGCAATGGAAAACAAATTATCAAATGCTTCCTTTTCAGCAGTTCCAACTTTAGGGGGAGAAATTCGAAACAATAATAGTGAGTTTTGTTGAAATATTGAATGCAATCAAAGTAAAGTGAAAGTAAAGTGAAATTTATCAGTTACACAGGCAGGGGGAGGGGGCTAGGGATGTGGAGGGGCAGGGTGGAGCTATACTGTGATTCTTGGTGGTGGAATATGTGCACTGGTGAAGAAATGGGTGTTCGAGCATTATATAACTGAGACTTAAACCTGAAATCATTGTAACTTTCCACATGGTGACTCAATAAACAAATTAAAAAATAAAAAAATATTATGTTAAAGATTTTAAGTGTCTATATTCATAACTAAAGATTGTAATGAAAAATCACATTGGATGCAAAAAAACTGATCAAAAATAGAACTTTCAGTGTAGGTGAGATGTTAATTCATTACTAAAAATATTTAAAACAGGGGCTGGATCAATAGCACAGCAGGTAAGGCGTTTGCCTTGCACGCGGCCGACCCGGGTTCGATTCCCAGCATCCCGTATGGTCCCCTGAGCACCGCCAGGAGTAATTCCTGAGTGTATGAGCCAGGAGTAACCCCTGTGCATCGCCGGGTGTGACCCAAAAAGCAAAAAAAAAAAAATGAAAGTAAAAAATATTTAAAACATCCCTTAGGAAGCTAGGAATAAACGTACCTTTCTTAATCTAGTAGAGGGCAACCATCAGCATTTTGAATGAGTGTCACACTCAGAATTGCAAAACACAAGGGAAATCTTTCCTGTCCTTTACAGAAGCTCTTCTAATGCTTCTTGAATAACTGGTTTCAAGACTCTGAATTCCCTCCATCTGCAGGAAATCAAATGGGTCACTTGACTTTCCACCACCACCCTCCCCCACCACACACACACCCCATTCTTGCCTGCATTCTGGGACAACTGTGAGCTGTCCACCCTGGGGCCCCTTTGAACTGCCAAAGGGTGTTGAACCATCTCTGGTCTGCCTGTCCTGGAACAATCTGCTGTCAAATGACTTGGCAATGAAGTAGGCTGAGGGGGGCTGTGATGAGCAGAAGCAGCTGCCCGAGGAAAGTGCAGCGCAGGGACCTGCCCCTGGGACAGCATCCTTCCTGTTCTCAGAGTGTCACAGGGGGCTCGAGCAGCACTCAGGCCTTTCCGGTGCCCACGCTAGCATGTCTGTGCCCACCTAACGTCCCACCGCTCTGCTCACCCTCTCAGGCACTCGAGACATTCTCCTCACTGACCACAGCCCAGGCCATCTGCAGCACCGCTCACTCTCCCTGCTCAGAAGGCTCCTGTGCATCCTCGTTTGACGCACCTTTATGGCCCCTTCCAACCTCTGCATGAGCCACCCATCTTCCTGAGTCTGTCTCCACGTCTGGCTTCTCCAGTGGGAACAAGTGGCGAAACGCTTTGGAAACTTGGCAAACAGGACAGGCCTGCACTCCAGTCCCTGACTTAGTGAGTCTGGGGAGATCCAGGAACCTCAATTAGACACAAAGTCAAGACAATTCTGAAGCCAGGCCCAAAGAGAGTTGCCTATAAAAGTTCTGTATGGGGGACCAGGGAGACTGTATAGGGGTTAAGACATATGCCTTGTATTTTCTGACCCAAGCTCAATCCCAATGGCACTCCCATGGCACCCCCACTCCAAGTATTGCTAAGTGAAGCTCTGGAGGCCCCCCAAACACCACTGGATGTGACCTTAGAGGCATCTGAAAATCATCAGAGTCGCGCTGATGTTCCATGGCACCTCAGGTAGTAAGCAGCACTGCATCCTCATTCAACCAGAAGCCAGGTGAGTCAAGTTAGTACAGAGTCTGGTGTTTCATTCCAAAGCTGTGTGAGTGACCACCTATGCCTATCAGTCCTAGGACTGCAGAAATGGGGGCTCAATGAGACTGAGCGACCCATCCGTGTTCTTTCAAAGTGTGTGTTGAAGGCCAGCGAGATAGTGCACGACAATTGGATACTTTGCAATAAGCACTGATCTGGGTTCAGGGGTGGACTGAAGTTTTAGTACAACAAATAATACTTTTGTGATTGGAATTGTTCCTCTTTCAATTTTAAATTTTTGTGTTTTTGTAAACAGAAGAGGGGGAGATGTAGGGGAGTTAGCTCTTCATCATTACTCATCAGGGAGATGCAGATCAAAACAAGCATGAGATACCACCACAGAGATTGGCACACATTCAAAAGAACAAAAGCAACCACTGTTGGCAAGGATGTGGGGAGAAAGGGACCCTTCTATATTGCTGATGGGAATGGCCGACTGGTTCAGCCCTTTTGGAAAACAATATGGACGTTTCTCAAAAAATTAGAAATTGAGCTCCCATTTGACCCAGCAATACCACTGCTGGGAATGTATCCTGGAGAAGCAAAAAAGTATAGTCGAATGACATCTGCACTTATATGTTCATTGCAGCACAGTTTACAATAGCCAGAATCTGGAAAAAACCTGAGTGCCCGAGAGCAGACGACTGGTTAAAGAAACTTTGCTACGTCTATACAACGGAATACTATGCAGCTGTTAGAAAAGATGAAGTCATGAACTTTACATATAAGTGGATCAACATGGAAAACATCACGCTAAGTGAAATGAGTCAGAAAGAGAGAGATAGACATAGAAAGATCGCACTCATCTGTGGAATATAAAATAATAGGGTAGGAGACTAACACCCAAGAATAGTAGAAAAGAGTACCAGGAGGTTGGCTTCATGGCTTGGAAGCTGGCCTCACATGCTGGGGGAAACGGTAGCTCAGATAGAGAAGGGAACACCAAATAAAATGTGGATGGAGATCCAGCTCGGAAAGGGAGATGCGTGCTGAAAGTAGACTAGAGCCCGAACACGTTGGCCACTCAATACCCATATAGCAAACCACAGCACCCAAAAGGAGAGAGAACAAAAGGGAATACCCTGCCACAGAGTGGGGTGAGGGATGGGATTGGGGGGTGCGAGGGGTAGTGGGTTCATTGGTGATGGAGAATGGATACTGGTGGAGGGATGGGTGCTCAAACACTGTATGAGGGAAACACAAACACGAAAATGTGTAAATCTGTAACTATACCCTCAGGGTGATTCACTAATTTAAAAATATTTTTTTTAAAAAGAATTTTACATCTGTTGATTGTATCACCACACTTATGTGTAATTGCTACCACAGCCTTTCATGATTTGGGGATATAACTAATGCTGTAGGAGTGGGCACGGAGGGGAAGATTGAGGAGGAATCCAGGAGAATGGGGGGGAGGGGAGAAGAATAAAGGAGGAGGAGAGGAGAGGTGGATGTGCGGGAGGAAAGGATCAAGGAGAATCAGGAGGAGAACGAAGTTGAGATCGGAATAAACTGCAACTGCTCACCAACCAGCCTGGCCCTCATTTCCTCCTTCATCCACCCATTGCCTTCAGCCGTCCCAGGTGGGGGAAGCGGCTCAGGACCACCAAACAAAGGTGGCGAGAAAGCGCGGCGGCTTTGTATTTATTTTTTGAATACACATCCTCAGTGGGAATCCTTTGCGTCTGGCAGGGTCGGGCTCGATCCAAGGCACCTTGTGGTCCCCGGAGCAGAACCAAATGGGGTTAAAAATAGTGTGGGTAGATTTGGGGAACCCAAAATGGAAGCTGTGTTTTCCTTAGGCTGGTCTCAGGGGTGGATCGGCCATGACACTTAGGCTGGAAGGTCAAGGGTGGGAGTCTCCCCAAATTTGGAGATAGGAGCTGTCTTGGGAAGTGTTCCAAGGGGCCTTTGGTAGAAGCTGCAGCTCCACAAGGAGGGCACCCAGAGAGTAACGACCCTGGTCTCATTCTCCCCACAATCATGAACCAAAGAAAGTCCCAGTGCGCACGGAAGCTTGCTGATGTGTCAGGTTCCCCAACATGGAGCAGGAAGGCAAAGATGAAGTGTGGGCAGGGAGCCTCCGTGTGCAAACCTGAGTCTTTCATCTTAGCATCTGCAAATCTCAGCAGGCCCAGTGTGTGGCGCTTAGATGCACTGTGACGCACAAGGACTTATGCCCAAGCACCCTCCTCAAAGTATCGTCTCATGGTGAATGTTAAAGAGAGGGTTCCCTCTCTCCCAAAGGAACTGAGAGTCCCTGAAGGAGTGGCCAGAGATCTGCATTTTCAGTAAACACACCAGCAGACTCTGCTGCGGGCTGGTAAGGAATGCAGGTTGAGGAAAAGTTGTCCTAGTATGCTCAGATGCTTTAGAAACGGAGTCCTTTCTCTGGCTTTTCTGGCAACCTTGCAGACCAGAACAATTGATCTGGGCCAGGATGCTCAGTGGTAAGGCATCAGCTTTGCAGGTGTGACACCGTGAGGTCGGTTTCAGGCACCTCTTCAGAGACCCATCATGATCCTGGGACACTACAGTTAGAGACCCCTGGCACCACAACCAAGCGAGTGACCCCTGCAAACATGGCATCTAACGTGTGTGTGAGAACTGGATTCTGCCACACGACCCGGAGGTCCTAAGTCTTCAGTCAAAACATCCTTATGTTCTCAGTCCTGCTGATAAACGGGGACTCTTCAAAGTCTCCTCGGATGTCACTCTGCCCACTTGGGGTTGTTGTGATGAAATACATCCCTGGAAATGCACCCTTCAGTCAAGTATCACCAGGCCTACCCTTGGCATCGGAGCTCACCCACCCATTGTTCTCCCAGGATGCCGCATGCTGCATAATTTGTGTGTGTGTCTCTCTCAAAAATATAATTCCCCCAGACTAACTTGTCTTCTCATTCATGCTTTTCTTTCTCTAAAAATTCTCCTTCATGCTTATTTATAAACATTAATTACATTTGTCTCTCATTTTTAGCATTTATGAGGTCTTATATTTTTGACAGTATGCACTATGATCAATAGTAGAGCACAGTAAATAGTGTGCAAAGGGTAGGCTGGTGGTCTTTAGTCTTTGGTCCACAGATGTAGAAGGATTGAAAACGACTGGTATACTCTCTTGATTATACTGCCAGTGTGTAGGACAGGGCTGCAGATATGAAGAGGTTGAAGAATGCTGATTTAGGGAGCATGGGTGCAATTGTTTTAACATTTATGGTTTCAATGAACACAGTTACTGCAACCCACCACCACCAAAGTCATTCATGTCCTTTCCTGGGAGTGTTGAGAGGACCAGAGAAAAAAGGAGAAACTCAAGCATCCTACAAAGGCTCTGAGTATCTGCCTTGCAGCCATGGGTCAAAAGTCAATTCCCTGCATCACACCGACCATCCCCTGTTCAACCATCTGTGGCTCTGTGATCTTGAGCACTGCAAGTCCTTCCTTGCTACACCGTAGCCGGGCGTGTGTAAGCACCACAAATGGAGTGTGACCCCTGCTGGCATCACAATTAAAAATAAGGAGTGCAAGCTGTGCATGAGCACCTCAGAGACCCCCACTGGAAACCACAACCTGGCGCATCTCCACGAAGTGTGACATCTAGGAAGCTCACCACAACTAAAGCCCTCAGAGCTCGGAGAACACAGGCTCATCCTGAGCCCTCCACACTTGAGAAAGAATCTGCCGAAAAACCTAAGTATGTGTGACCAGTGACTAAAAACTCCAGGCCTCCCGGGTCGGGAATGGGCAGTGCCTTCCAATCACCTGCCCTTCCTGAGTCCTGGCTGTCACGCCCACAAACTGTCTCCAGGCACCATTGAAGCACATTAACAGCCATAATCCAGACTCATAAACAAATCTTGGAACCGAGGAGCTCACTGCAGGGATGACTCCGGATCCCAATTTGTTAAAATTTTAGAATTCCAGGAGTGCCACTTTCACGGTCACACGATATCTCATCCTATTCATAACAAGCAATACAAAATTATTTAGCATCTGCCTGGGGGACAGGTTTGAGTGATGGTGGGATGATTTGAAAGAATGCTGGTGGGATTGGTGATGAAATATTGAATGTAACCAATTATTGTGAACAACTTTATGGAAATAAAATTAAAATCATCTTTTTAAAAATGCTTGATGAACAGTGGGCTCAAATGTGCAAAATGCATAGCCTGACAGGTGATTCCAGGCAAGCACCAGAATCAGGTGTGTATGCATCCCCCTCACCACCACAACGATAACAACAACAGTGCCAGTGGAATGAAGTGGTGGGGCTGAACAAGAGTAAAGCAACTTATTCTACAATTAAGCTGTTGTTTATGTGTGATGCCAAGGATCAAACTCAGGTAAGCACACGCGCAAGGCCAAAGCATCTGATGGCAGATGAGCAGTAGCGGAGGATCAGAGAGAATGGGGTCCTGCTGTGGGTGGTGCTGTCCAACCCAGGCCAAAATGTCTAGGGCTCAGTGACATTACTGGCTGTTCCCTCTGTTTCTCACACCCCATCAGACAGAGTCAGTGAAAGGTCGGGGTCAATCTTTGGTGGATCCTCAATGAGCTATGGTAACAGGAGGCCTGGGTTTGCTTAGAACTACCTCTTAGGAAAGGCAAATTCACACACCAAAGATTCTTTGTAACACAGAAAGTCAGCAGGCCAGGAAGGTGGGCCCCGAGCCAGGAAAATAGCCTGTGTTATAATGAGCTTCACGCTGCATTGCCCGCCCTGTTCCAGCATACCTACCAGAGGGATGTGAATGGAGGTCAGCGGGCAGCCTCATAGGATCAGAGGTCTAGATACCAAGTGACCTCTGTGTGACGTGACAAGCCACAGATCAGTGAAGACCAGGGACTTGCTCAGGAGTCCACAAATGACAGGAATGACTATGCTGGACACAGACCCTGGGGACAAGGAGATTTAATGGTGCCACCATCCCTCATCAACCTCCTGCTGGAATTTGTCTCTTCTAAAGTCCTTTACATCCTTGGGGCTGGAGCCATAGCACAGAGGATAGGGCGTTTGCCTTGCACGTGACAAACCCGGGTTCGAATCCCAGCATCCCATATGGTCCCCCGAGCACCGCCAGGAGTAATTCCTGAGTGCAGAGCCAGGAGTAACCCTTGAGCATCGCCGGGTGTGACGCAAAAAATAAAAAATAAATAAATAAATAATTTAAAAAATGAATAAAGTCCTTTAAATTCTTATTTGAACTATGTAATCTCTCCAGTACCTTCCCCACACTGACTGGCCTGACCTTGTGCATGTGAGCTGTCATGTTGCCTAAAACGACTGATTAGAAATTTATTTGCTAAAAAAGTACAATCGAAACAACATCTGCACATGTATGTTCATCGCAGCACTGTTTACAATAGCCAGAATCTGGAAAAAACCCGAATGCCCCAGAACGGATGACTGGTTGAGGAAACTTTGGTACATCTATACAATGGAATACTATGCAGCTGTTAGAAAAAAGGAGGTCAAGAATTTTGTAGTCAAGTGGATGGGCATGAAAAGTTTCATGCTGAGTGAAATGAGTCAGAAAGAGAGAGACAGACATAGAAAGATTGCACTCATCTATGGTATATAGAATAACAGAGTGGGAGACTAACACCCAAGAACTGTAGAAATAAGTACCAGGAGGTTGACTCCATGGCTTCGAGGCTGGCCTCACGTTCCGGGGAAAGGTCAACTCAGAGAAGCGATCACCAACTACATTGTAGTCGAAGGCCATGTGGGGGAAGGGAGTTGCGGGCTGAATGAGGGCTAGAGACTGAGCACAGCGGCCACTCAACACCTTTATTGCAAACCACAACAGCTAATTAGAGAGAGAAAACAGAAGGGAATGCCTTGCCACAGTGGCAGGGTGGGGTGGGGGGGAGATGGGATTGGGGAGGGTGGGAGGGACACTGGGTTTACGGGTGGTGGAGAATGGGCACTGGTGAAGGGATGGGTTCCAAACTTTGTATGAGGGAAGTATAAGCACAAAAGTGTATAAATCTGTAACTGTACCCTCACGGTGATTCTCTAATTAAAAATAAATAAATTAAAAAAAAAAAAAAAGAAAGAAATTTATTTGCTAGGACGCCACTTCCCCCGCACCCGCGTCTCAGGCGTCTTTTCAGAGGACCTCAGCCACCCCACCTCCCAAGCACCATCTCATCCACCCCTGGGCCACCCTCCACACCACTCCTGGTTTTCTCCCTCTCCCAGGTTTCTTACCCCTCCCACCACCTGGCACTCCACCCACATCGCAGGAGTGGGCGTGGCCTCTGTAGAAGTGGGCGTGGCCTATTTTGGATGCAGTTTTTTTCCCCTTTCCTGGCATTTGGAAATCACATCTTCATTTCCATCACCTAATTCTGTGGAGATTATCTTGGCCATCTCAAACACATTAGGACAGTAGTCCAGTAGCGTATTCCAATTGTACCATAATACTGGCATCACTAGAAGCTCTACCATTCCAATATAAAAAAAACATCCTTGAGGGGGCAGGGGGCAAAAAAAAAAAAAAACATCCTTCAGAAGTTTCACTAGAGACCTCACCTAAGCCTCTGAGGAGCACCAATCCTTATTTAGAGTTCATCATTTGTAAATTAATCATTTATAAAATTATGGCTAGGCCAGGGATAAAGTTATCTGTGGAAATAATAATTACAAAAACTGTTTAGCAATGGGCTGGAGCGATAGCACAGCCGTAGGGCGTTTGCTTTGCACGTGGCCGACCCAGATTAGATTACTCCATCCCTCTCGGAGAGCCTGGCAAACTACCGAGATTATCTCGCCCACACGACAGAGCCTGGCAAGCTACCCGTGGCATATTCGATATGCCAAAAACAGTAACAACAAGGAAAATTGAATGATTATATTAAAGCTTGCAGTGGTGTAGGGTACTACGCATAGCTGAAATGGCACTGTGCCTAACGGAAACGCATGCTAAAGCACAAGGCTATTATTTATTGAGCATGGTAATACAATTTTAAATGTGAGTAATAACGTGAACTTTACCGTCAAAGTATCTGCAATAGGTTTTTTGTTTTGTTTTGTTCTGTTGTTTATTTATTTTATTTATTGAATCACCATGAGATATCGTTACAAAGCTTATGTGTTTGAGTTTTGGTCATACAATGATGAAATACCCACCCCTCCACCATTACACATTTTCCACAACCAAAATCCCCAGTATTCTGCCCTTGCCCCAGCCCAACACTTTCCCTGCCTGTGTGGCAGACAATCTCTTTCTCTACTTTGATTACATTGAATATTTAGACACCAGTCCCACATTATTATTTGGAATTTTCCCAACACCACTCAAACCTGCTGAAAAGGCAATGCTAGACAATTTGTTTTATATTGTTTATCATGAATAGCATATAATGTCATGCAGCTTCTCTCCTGAAATACTAAAATTTTAATATGTAGGTTCTGGAGAGATCTCTGCAGCGAGCTGCTCAGTTCCCAGGTTCATTTGTATGTCTCTGGATCATGATCCTTTAGGAGCTTAATAAGTAGCCGGGGGCATTTCGTAGGCGTCATCTCAGAGTCCCATCAGGGCAGTGGGAAGGAGAGGGACCAGCTCCTCCCCTGTCCTGTGAGGCCTGGCATTTGCTGCTACTTCTCTCACATACCTGGGCTTTTTGTTGAGTTCTCGAAGATGGCGGCCTCTGAATTTTCTAGGGGGCAGGAGGAGGGACAGCACTTGCTCCCATCTGGAGTAACCCAGTGAAAGTGGCCTATTACAAATTCCGGAAACATCTCTGTACCTAGCTGCTCGGTTCGGAGATTCGTTTGAGTGTCTCTAGTATCTGCAGTAGTTAGAAAATTATAAGGGGGCTGGCGAGATAGCACAGTGGGTTGGGTGTTTGCCTTGCACACGGCCGACCTGGGTTTGAATCCCAGCATCCCATATGGTCCCCTGAGCACCGCCAGTGATAATTCCTGAGTGCAGAGCCAGAGGTAACCCCTGTGCATCGCCAGGTGTGACCCAAAAAGCAAAAAAAAAAAAAGAAAGAAAATTATAGGACTAGTATGTAACAGCAGACTGCCCATTTAGATAGCTGGTTTTCTAAGTAAATATAGAATTCAGAGAGCCAATGAATACTACGAAAGGATTGCAAGTATCAACCATAGTCTCAGAAGAGCAACTTGACCATCAGACAACTTCAAAGTAAGTCAATGAATGACAAATATTGGTAACGGTGACTGTTTTGTTTCATTTCTTTGTGACACACCAGGCAGCACAGGGGGATTACTCCTGGCTCAGTGCTCAGGAACCACATTGTATATGGAGTGCCAGGGATCAAACTTATTATGGGTGTTGGGACTGGAGCCGCAAGGGAGAGAGACGAGATAGTCGAGAAGACTCTTGCAAGAGAAAAAGTTTATTCAGACCAGCATGCTGGGGCTGCACCTCAGGTGGATGCAGCAGGCTGCGTTAGTTAGGGCAGCCTTTTTATAGGGTCTGAGTCCTCAGGGCCAGTCACATAGTCAACTTAGCCATGTCTGGAGTCTTTATCTGCAGTTCTTTGTTCTCAGTAACTCCTTCCGTGCTGGTCAAATTTAGCTGCTGTTTCCTTATGTATGTATGTAAACGTCAGCCCAACCGGGTGCAGATGGCAGGATGCACGTGACAGAACTCAGATACAGTATATTGCTATTTACAGCTTATGTGCGCAAGCATGGTTACAGAAGCAGAACAAAGCGAGGTTACAATGGTTAAGAGTGGGTTGCTAACCATCAACCCAATATAGTCTCTTTTCTTTATCCTGGCCTTTTTATCCCGGGGAACTTGGCAACTCAACATGGGCTTGTAAAAGCAAAGTGCTCCAGGCCCTGATAGAAGCACACTTAAAAATATGAAATGAAAATAATATTGCACTGGACTCTGTAGAGAAACTTGGCAGGCCAAGAGAACAAAAGGATGCATAAAGCAAAAGGTGTTGGTGCTGGAGTGATAGCACAGCAGTAGGGCGTTTGTCTTGCACATGGCCAACAGGGTTCGGTTCTCAGCATCCCAAGTGGCCCCCTGAGCACCGCCAGGAGTAATTCCTGAGTAGAGAGCTAGGAGTAATCCAGTAATCCGTGTGCATCACCAGGTGTGACCCCAAAAAGCAATTTAAAAAAAAGGCATAAACCGAGCACACAACGGGGTGCCCGAGAGCATTTTCAAGAGAAGCAGGGGGTCTCTCTCTCCCTCCCTCCCGCCACATCTCCAAATCTCTCTCAGAAAATCCACTTTGCCTCAGAGAGGGGAAAAGCACAGCGTCCGTCGGGCCGAACGGGTCCGTCTGTGGGCCCGGCTGAGCACTGTGCGGGGAGGGCCAGTGCTCCCGGGGCGTCACTGCAGGGACAGCGGGTCCGGAGAGGCGGTGAGCGGGACTCAGAGCCCAGGGAAAGCGAGCAGGCATTGGCGTGAGGCGCGCCAGGCAGGACCTCAGTCTGTGGAGGCTGAGGGGACGCGCCACTCTGACCACGTGGAGGAGCGGGCAGGGCTAAAGGGTCTGGAGCCCTCCCCGAGAAAACAAGGGACCAAAGCACAGGAGGAGGTCGGCCCAAAACAGCAGCCCCTCAGTCACAGCCGCCCCACCCCCACCCCCAGGCACAGGCCTGTGAGGGGGTTCTGGCGGGAAGGAGCCCCCTCCCCTGAAAAGCATGAAAGCGCCCAGAAGTGGGCCACAGCCTGAGGCCCTGCTGGAAGGGAGGCCACACCCCCAGGCGTTACACAGGTGAGTCCACTCCCCCAGGCCTTACACAGGTGAGGCCACTCCCCCAGGCCTTACACAGGTGAGGCCACACCCCTAGGCAACAGGCAAGTGAGGCCACACCCCAAAGCTACAGGCAAGAGAGGCCACACCCCCAGGCATTGCACAGCTGAGGCCACAGACCTAGGCAACAGTCAAGAGAGACCAAATCCCCCTTTGACAGAGAAGTGAGGCCACACCCCCAAGCCACAGGCAAGTGAGGTCACACCCCAGGCATTACACAGGCGAGGCCACACCCCTACATCACACAAATGAGGACACCCTGCCAGTTGTCACACAGTCCAGCCTATCCCCTCAGCAGTCACACAGGGGAGGCCACACCCCTAGGCAACTGGAATGGGAGGCTACAGCCCTCAGTCCTCAAGAGTACAGGTAAGTGGAAGAGAGCAGCTTCTGCATACAAATTGTCTGAATGGGGAAAAAAGAAAAAGAAGTGGCCAGAGAGACAGTACAGAGGGTAGGGCGATTGCCTCATTCAGGGACGACCCAGGTTCAAACTCCAGTACCCCAAGCACTACCAGGATGGATCACTGAGTACTGAGTCAGGCATCAACCCTGAGCACAGCCGGGTGTGAAAAAAAAGTTTGCTATTTCTTCATTTCCCTGACACTGCATACTGTGCCCAGCCTGGGGGAAAAAGGAGCAAGACTTAGTGATCTGCTGCAGGCAGGAAAGACTGACAAAGCATGCCTTCCTTGTGCATAAGGAAGAGTGCATCCACGTGAGCCTAGTAGGCAGCTTGACCAGGACCTTGACAAAGAATCTTGGCCCATAGGGATATGATGTCACAAACAGGTCAACCTGTAGCTGCAGGGCGAGAGCAACAGCAGCCTGATGGAGGGATGGGTGTTCTGTCATTGTACACCTGAGTCTCGATCATGAAAGTTTTGTAACTGTGTCTCAGGGTGATTAAAAACAAGTAATGACGATTTCATGCCCAATTCAATCATCTTAGACAATGGTTGAATAAAAAGCAGTACTCCTACATTCAAAAAAAAATCTTGGCTAGAAAGATGCTTTGATACTCTTTAGATGGGCATGAAAGAGGCAACTCATGACACCCCAGGTTATGAACATATGCAAGAGAAGATGAAATTCTTGTCATCAAAAGATGACATAATTTTGTCAACTTATGTATAATTTATAAATTAACTCTTTCCCAAATCCGCCCTCTTGGAGAGCCCAGCTATCTTCCAACAGTATACAGCCTGCATGGCAGAGCCTGGCAAGCTACCTGTGGTGCATTCGATATGCCAAAAAAAGTAACAACAACTCTCAAATTGGAAACATTACTGGTGCCCGCTCGAGCAAATCGATGAACAACAGGATGACAGTGACTTGTGACTTGTGACTTGTGTGTTTCCCAAAACTGTTTAGAGTACTCAGGGCCACTGTATATGGATACAGACTCTAGTGAGTGGATCATTAAATACTGAAGTTCCCTGTGTAAAATGATCACCGATTTTTCCACTGTTAAATCCATGACGGTTTGTGTACCCACACCAGCACAGTCAGGCGTGGCCCTAGTGTCCCCAAACATCACTGGGCTTGAGCAGCATTCAATCCACATTCTCAACAAGCACTAAACTTTCCAACCAGATGGACAAACGTCACCGGGAGTAGCCACCAGTTTCCCAAGCATTGCCCAGACACGAATGGGAGAGGGGTAGGGGGAAACTTTGGCCAACGATTGCTGGTGGTGGAATCAAATGGGCCCATTCAGGCTGAAGGTACACAGGAATATTGCCAGCAGCTGCACTCACAAGAGGCTAAAGGCAAAAGCAAGTCAGAGGTCACCTAGGGAGATGTGAATGAAATGGGGCAGGTCAAAAAACTACCAAAGGATTCAGCACACCAGAACAAAAATGAAATGGCCCAATTGCTGGGGTGGGAAACACCAAATTCAAGAATGAGGGGCCGCTGGTTCATATGTGAACAGAGAGATGGAAGAAAATGCTGCCTGAGTGTTTGACACAGCAATAAGTTACCTGATGTGGGGGCAACGAGCCGCAGAGCTCTTTAGTGAAATCTCAGATACTAAGCAGTGGATAAACAGACTTCAGAATAAACCTGCTTTGCCATTAAGAAATCCCACTGGAAAATGGCTAATAATAGTACATAGTAGAAGGTAGAGGAATATTTTAATAATCACATAAAATTAACCAGACATTGCAATGACTGCTACAAAGTAATTGAAATTCAGACACATAATTTGATAACAGCAATTCTATCATCACATTCATTTCAACGGAACTCATTGAAGGGCCATCACTGAAAACAGTACTTTTAAGTACAATTAATTGAAAAGAATACTTCGATGTAATCAATTCAGCACAAAACTGCTAGACATGGTGAAGAATGAAAGGGTGCAGGGTTTAGTATTCTCTGAAGCAACTGCTGTGTCAAAAACAAATGGGAAATTTGTCAGGTTAGGATCAAACATAATGTGAGACTCAGGGAAAGGAAACAGTGTGCCCAAAGCACTTGGCATGGGCCCGAGTCCCCTGTGAGGATGATCCTGAGCTGGGCCTCCACCCCCAGCGCCCAGGGCACCTGCTGTGCCACAGGTTCTACCTGAAGGGTCGACTTGCAGCGCTGTCTCCAGGGGGCGCTGCTCCCCCTTGAAACACCAGCAGGGCTCCAATAAGCCAATGCTATAGGAAATCATTCCATAGAAAAGCTCCACCACAGGGAGGGAATGGGGAAGGGCGGGGCGTGGTTTGAGCCCACTAGAAGGTTCTACACAAGAGACTAACTTCTGAGCAGAGAATTAAGTCTTAATATTCTGGCACGTCCTAGACCCCAGGATTCCGACAGAGAGGCCTGTGCTGCAGATGCCTGTCCCTACCCCACCTCCCCACTCTTGGTGGATACTTAGTGTTCCCCTAATAGGGCTGGGACTTTGTTGCCACAGAGAAAGTGTAGCAGTTTCAACTCAGATGAAACCAACCAGTTCCCAGGTCCCAGCAATTTTCTAATATCAGGAAAAAAATAACAGAAACCTGGCCTTAGTGCTGATTGCACAGTCATTTCCCAAGAAGAAGCTGCAAGGCTCAGATCCCTCTCTACATCCCTTGTGTTGGAGAAAATAGAGCTTCCAGGACCAGTACTCAGTGGCCAGAGGTCTATGTGTAGTTCTTGAAACTATTGATCCCTGTCACTTCCCCATTACAGACACATTGCCACCTCTGGAAACCACTGATCTCTGGAGAAAACAATATATGGGATAGACAAAACCAGCTACTATTCCACACCCAGCATGGTGTTGGAACAAATGCAGATCCGTAGACCAGTGCAATAGGGTTCAATATTCTTACACATCCTCTCAAATATGTGATCATCTAATCTTTGATAAGGGAGCAAGAAATGTAAAGTGGAGCAAGGAAAGCTTTTTTTTAACAAATGGTGCTGGCAAAACTGGACAGCAACATGAAAAAAATGGCCTCAGACCTCTACCTAACACCATGCACAAAAGTCAGATCAAAGAGGACTAAAGACCTCAACATTAGACGAGCATCCATCAGGAACATTGAAAAAAAGATCAGAAAACTCTCTAGGATATTGAATCTTAAAGGTATCTTTAGAGACAAAATGCCATTGACCAAGTAAGTGGAAAAAGAGATAAATAAATGGGACTACCATAAACTAAGAAGTTTCTGCACCTCCAAAAAAATCAGTGACAGTCTGTTTACAAAGAATGCAATGACAGTCTACAGGATGGGAAAGGATATTCACCCAATACTCCTCTGCTAAGGGGCTAAGAACTAGAATATACAAGGAACTGGTTGAACTCTATAAGAAGAAAACATCCAATCCCAGTAGAAAATGGGGCAATGAAATGAACAGAAACTTTCTCAAAGAAGAAATCCGAATGGTCAAAAGACACATGAAAAAATGCTCTAATCATCAGAGATAGAAATCAAAACAACAGTCAGATATCATCTCACACCACAGACTGGGACATATCCATAAGACAAAAGTGTTGGCGTGGACATGGGAAGAAAGGGACTCTCCTTAACTGCTGGTGGGAATGCTGACTGGTCCAGCCTTTTTGGAAAACAATATAAATGTTTCTCAGAAAACTTGAAATTGACCTCCTATTTGACCCAGCAATAACTTCTGGGAATATATCCTGGAGATGCAAAGAAGTACAGTAGAAATGACACCTGCATTTGTATGCTTATTGCAGCACTATTTACAATAGCCAGAATCTTGGAAAAACCCGAATGCCCAAGAACCGATGACTCGTTAAAGAAACTTTGATATATCTACACAATGGAATACTATGCAGCTGATAGAAAAAAAGAAACCATGAAATTTGCATGTACGTGGATCAACATGGAAAGTATCATGCTAAGTGAAATGACTCAGAAAGAGAGTGACAGACATAGAAGGACTGGACTCATTTGTGGAATATAAAGTCACAGAATGGGAGACTAACACCCAAGGATAGTAGAGATAAGGGCCAGGAGGATCATTCCACAGCTTAGAAGCCTATCGCATGTACTGGGAGGAAAGGCAGGTGGGATGGAGATGACACCATGAAGTAAATGATGGGTGGAGGTATCGCTCAGGCTGGTAGATGAGTGCTGAAAGTAGACTATGGATCAAGCATATAGCTGCTTAGTACCTATATTGCAAACCATAACACCCGAAAGGAGAAAGAGGAAATGTGTCTGCCACAGAGGCAGGGGGTGGGAAGGGGTGAGGGTGGTGGAGGGACACTGGGAACATTAGTGGTGGAGAATGGGCACTGGTGGAGGGATGGGTACTCCAACATTGATTGAAGCGTAATCACGAATGCTTGTATGTTTGTAACTGTATCTCATTGTGATTCTTTAAAATTTAAAAATTAATTTGTAAAAACAAAAGAAAAAAGAAAAAGAACCGAAGAGATAGTACAGTGGGTGGGCACTTTCCTCTCATGCAACCAAGCTGAGTTCAATCCCCAGTACCCCATAGGGTCTCCTGAACACACCAGGGGCGACCCCTGAATGAAGTGCAGTAAGCCCTGGGCTCCTGAGGAATTGCCCCACCCCAAATTAATGAAAATATATCTGCCTGACCTATTCAAGCCTGAACAGAGAGGCTTTCTCACAGCACTTTGGGGATCTAGATTTTTGTGGGACAGAAGACAGCACCATCAAAGCTACATGAGCACAGACAGGGAGATAGCTCCTCGAGCCTGACACTGCATGTTTCCAGAGCATTGTCTGGGGTGACCACTCATCCCCACCCCCAGATCCCAAACAGCCCCCACACGACCCACACACCCACACCCACACAGAGCCGCACCCCACACAGAACCAGTTGTGAGTAGTCCCTGAGCACTGCTATGTGTGGCTCCCAAACCAAAATAAATAAATCAAACAGAGCTAAACAAAGCTGAAAGAATGCAGTGACTGATATTAGGGACTTCATGTTAGTAATGGCTCTAATTTGAACAGGCATAGTGAGCAGGATATCCGGGTTTATCTTTAATCTAGCTGAGACCATCACTAGCATAAGTCCTGGGAGGGCATGCAAAAGCAGAAGAATAAGCAACAGTGCAAGACCATAAAATGCAAAACACCCAACAGCAGATGGGGCAGGGGAAAGGAAGTCAGGTAGAGTTACCTGAGATTTAGGGCCAGGGTTGCAAAGAAGGAATAAGCCAATCAGACAAAAACACCACCCGAGGGACCTGGGGGGAGTCAGTCCAAGGAAAGCAGGTGCAAACCAAGAGGGCATAAAAGGGGCTGCTTACAGCAAGGCAGGGTTCCACTCTACGCAGGGGAACTTGGTCGACCAGTCACATATGCTTGGCGTGAATAAAGGAAATCTGCTCACAATTTTTACTATGTCTCGTTCCTCGAATCACGGACCCTAACAAAAACCAACAACAAAGAAAACTCCATGAGACAGGTGGAGGGTAGTGGATGGTTCACAATGTTTTGCAAGCAGGGAGGGTAGCTCAGGGTTCTGGAACATCTAACGAAGCAGTTTCCTGGCTGACTTTCCAAGGGCAGACTTGGAATGCTGAGTCAGAGACTAGAGATATGAGTATAGAAACAATCCTTTAGATGTTCTGTTAGATCTGTGTCAGAAGGGATTAGTTAAAGGATGGAGGTACTATGCTGTGATGTGGTGGCAAAGATGTGTATGAGGCTGGGGAGATTCAAACGAAGAAGATTCCAAATACAGAGAAGGGAGGAAAGGAGGGGAGGGAGAAGGAGAGGAAGGGCAGGGAGGGAGGGAAGAGAGGGGCAAAGAGAAGGGGAGAGACAGGAGGCAGGTGGGATATGTAGGAGGATGAAGGGGAATGAAAGGAATGGAGGGAATGGAAGGAGAGGGAGAGGGAGGGGATGGAGAAGACTGTGGCAGGAGGGGGCGGGTGGTACGAAGCCCTAAGCTCTGGTCTAATAGTGACTGTGGCTGAGTCTGGGTGTTCCCAGGAGCGGGAAGCGGAGGCTGTGCTTGCCGGCCCCGGTGTGTTGTTAATGGTTCATATAAACAGTGTCCAGAGCACTTTGTTGTCCCAGTTCTGTTGGGAGGAAGGAGGGCGAATGGTCTGTGTAGAACCTGGCAGGTGTCGGGAGCTGGGCCAGGGAATGGACAGTACTCAGTGCCCTGCAGAAGGCCCTGACCAACCCTCCCACCTCTCTACCCTGCAGGTACAATCCAGGACAGGACTGGAAGAGGGGGATTCCCCCACCAGGCGCGGACTGCCTGTCTGGCCTGCAGAGGGAGCTGGTCTGTGGGCTAGGGCCTGAGACTGGAGGGGTCCAGCAGCCTGCAGTCCCTCACAGTGTGGCAGCCAGGCGGGTGCTCAGCAAGGCTCCAGACAGTTCATTACATCCCCACCAGAGGAGCTGGAAAAGCTGGAAACTGGGCTGCAGGGCCAGAAGAGGAGGCACTGTCTCAGTGTCTGCCGGGCAAGGAGGGCAACGTCCAAGAGCAACAGAAGCCCTGCTCAGAAGGCAAAAAGGATGGTAACTATTATTGAATCATAAGTCAGGTTGGCCTACATTCGTCATTATACCAGTATGGTGTAAAGCCTAATGTGAGGGGCTGGAGAGATAGGACAGCAAGTAGGATGCTGCCTTGCAGGCCCTTGCCTTGCATCGGTTTGGAACTCTTGCACCCCATAGGGTCCCCTGAGCACCCACAGGAATAGCTAACGATTGGTGGGAGCAACCCCTGAGCACTGCTCTGTGTGGCTCCCCCAACCAGGTGATTGCCGCTCTACAGAGCCCCCCACACTGGCCGGCCCCACAAGCGTCTCTGGGGTTTTATTTGGGTGTTCAGGATTTGCTGTTCCTAGTGGGGTTTGGGGGAACATAAAGAAAAGAGATGCTCACTCCCTCCCCACCCACCATACTGACTCTCTGGGCAAGTGAAACTGGGTTCTTTATTGGGGAGGGGTGTCAGTGGTCAGAGCATAACTTCTGTGGGTGCTCAGGGTCCCTACATAGTGCCAGGAATTGACTGTGTCGAGCACAAAGCATCGCCTCCCCAGTATGCTGTCTCGAAGAACCCCATCTCAAAGGTTTCCTGTCTTGGTCACCCCCATACCTCATCACCTCACAGTTCAATAAATGCCCTTTCCTGTTCTAGGTGTAGGTGGCAAAGGTCGAAACAAGATTCAGCTCTGTACCCTGGGCCTGGGGTGAAGGAACCAGCTGATGATGAAACTGAGGTCATGGGTTTTTGTTTGCTAGTTTCTGTTTGGGGGCCACACCTGGGAATGTCAGGTGTGACTCCTGGCTATTCCAGCCAGGGTGACTCCTGGCTATTCCTTCATTAGTTACTCCTGTAGGTGCTCAGGGAACGCTGTGGGGGTGCCTAGGCGGGCACCCGGGTTAACTGCTGCAAGGGGAGCACTTTTCTACCCACTTTTCTCCCGCTCTCTTGCCTGAGTCTTGATCCTTAATCATTGAAGCCAAACCCAGCGCTGGAAATCTTCCCTGTAACCCCAGACGAGGCACTTCCTCTCCTCGCCACAAGATGGCGCTGTGGGGCGTTTCCGTCCCTGTCCCTGAACATCTCTCAGGACTGTCCACCCCTGCTCCTGACCTTCCTCCAGAACCTGCTGAAGCTCCCCGGACCCTAGAGCTCTTCGTTGAGGGACCCCCGATCCTCGCCGACCTCTGCAGCCCCCCAACTGTCACACCAGTGCTCTGGCTTTATTTGGGGGTGGCCACAGCAGAGCTAAAGGTGTGGGGGGTTCGAGGCTTCCTATGGTGCGGGGGATCGAACCCAGGTGGGCCGAGGCAAGGCAAGAGCCTGCCCACATTCCTGTCCCCTTTTCTTGACCCTTTTGAAGGTTTCCCATCACGGTCATCCTCACACCTCTTCCCCCTCCGTACATTTCCTGTTTGCTTTTTGGGGTCACACCCAGCCTTGCTCAGGGTTACTCCTGGCCTGCACTCAGGAATTACTCCCGGCAGTGCTCAGGGATCGAACCGGGGGGGGGGGGGGCCGCGTGCACGGCAAACAGCCTCCCCGCTGTACTCTAGCTCCAGCACCCCACTCTGTACATTTTGAAGGACCCCCAAACACTCACACTCCCTGCCAGAGTTTTGGGGATTCCCATAGATTTCAGATGTTCTAAACATTGTGCTTGCCCCTGTTCGCCGCAGTGGAGGGGTGTGTGGGGAAATTTCAGTCCGGTAACCCCCGGGTTTGGGGTGAAGCGGGGGGATTATTTTTGAATGAATGTCCAGCATTAGCACGTGGAGATGGAGAACAGATACATCCAAAGCCCTCGAAGGATTTTCCAAAAGTTTGTTCAGGGGTTCAGTGGTTCCTCCAGTGGGGTGGGTGGGAGGACGACTTGGAGGTCCCCCCTCCGCCTGAATCTTCCACCCCAGAGTTTCTTTCTTCCTCCCTCCATCCCTCCCTCCCTTCACTCCTTCCTTCCTTCCTTCCTTCCCTCCTTCCTTCCTTCCTTCCTTCCTTCCCTCCCTCCCTCCCTCCCTCCCTCCCTCCTTCCTTCCTTCCTTCCTTCCTTCCTTCCTTCCTTCCTTCCTTCCTTCCTTCCTTCCTTCCTTCCTTCCTTCCTTCCTTCCTTCCTTCCTTCCCTCCTTCTTTCCTCTCTTCCTTCCTCCCTTTCTTCCTTTTTCTGTCTACTCTTTCTTTCTCTCTCTTTCTCTCTCTCTCTCTCTTTCTTTCTTTCTTTCTTTCTTTCTTTCTTTCTTTCTTTCTTTCTTTCTTTCTTTCTTTCTTTCTTTCTTTCTTTCTTTCTTTCTTTCTTTCTGTCTTTCTGTCTGTCTTTCTTTCTCTTTCTTCCTTCTTGCTTTCTTGCTTTTCTTTTCTCTTTATTTTTGCTTTTTTCTTTCCTTCCTTTCTTCCTTCCTTCTCTCTCTTTTCTGTCTCTTTTTTGAGTCCCATTCTTTCTTGCTTGCTTGCTTGCTCACTTTCTTTCTTCCTTCCTTCTCTCTTTCTGTCTCTTTCTCTCTTCCTTTCTTCTTTCCTCCCTTTCTTTCTTCCTTCATTCTTTCTCTTTCTATCTTACTTTTGACTCTTTCTTTCTCTCTTTCTTTATTTATCTCTTTCTTCCTTCTTTCTCTCTCTTTCTGTCTTTCTTTCTTTCTACCTGTTTCTTTCTTCTTTCCTTCTCTCCTCCTCTTTTTCTTTCTTTCTGTCTCTCTTTCTTTCTTACTTTCTTTCTACCCATTTCTTCCTTCCTTCTCTCCTCTTTTTCTCTTTCTTACGTTATTTCTGCTTCTTCCTTCCTTCCTTCTTTCCTTCATTCCATCCTTTCTCTCTTTCTATTTTCGGTCTCTTTCTTTCTTCTTTTACTCTTTCTTTTTCTCTTTCTTTCTTACTCTCCTTTTTTCTTCCCTCATTTCTTCCTTATTTCTTTCTATCTTTATTTCTATCTTTTTCTTCCTTCCTCCTCCTTTCTTCCTTCCTCCTTTCTTCTTTCCTTACTTTCTTTCTCTCTTTTTCCTGTCTCTCTTTCTTTCTTGCCTCCTTTCCTTTACTCTTTCTTTCTCTTTCCTTCTTTCTTTCTTTCTTCCTCTCTTCCTCTCTTTCTCTCTCTTTCTTTCTTTCCTCTTTCTTCCTTTCTTTACCTTTCTCTTTCTCTCTTTCTCTTATTCTTTCTTTCTTTCCTCTTTCTTCCTTTCTTTCCCTTTCTCTTTCTCTCTCTTTCTTTTATTCTTTCTTTCTTTCTTTCTTTCTTTCTTTCTTTCTTTCTTTCTTTCTTTCTTTCTTTCTTTCTTTCTTTCTTTCTTTCTTTCTTTCTTTCTCTCTTTCTGTTCTTATGTCTTTCTTTCTTGGCTGTTGGGGTCACACTCTGTGATGTTCAGGGGTTACTCTCAGTTCTGCACTCAGGAGTCACTTCTGGTGGTCCTCAGGAGACCATATGGAATGCCAAGGAACCCAGGTCACTTGTGTGCAAGGCAACTGCCCTCCCTGCTATCTATCGCTCAGAGCTGACCTGCTCCCTTTCATTGCAGATCCTTGCACCCCAAGCTTTTGGAGTACTTGATCTTAATCTCTTCTTTATCCTTCATCAGTGGAGGACAGAGACAAACTACTGTGCTGGGGCTTTTTGTCCTCCAGGGAGAGGGGGAAGGGCACCCTCAGACATGCAGGAAGATGGGGTGCGGGTAAGTCCATCGCAGCGAACCTTGAATAACGGGGCTCAGGACAGGGAGATCGGAGAGCCGGGCAGGTGTTTTGATGTTTGTGACCAACCTGGGCTCTCACACCCTTTCTAGTCCCTTGAGGCCCCTGAGAGGGGAATATCTATTTCAAGCCCCCGAATCACTGTATCACTGTCATCCAATTGATCATGGATTTTCTCGAGCAGGCACCGGTAACGTCTCCATTCATCCTAGCCCTGAGATTTTAGCATCTTCTCTTTTCTCGTTCTTGCCAGCGGTGCCGCATTAGAGGCTCTTTCAGGGAAAGGGTAATGAGACCCATCATTGCTACTGTATTTGGCATATTGAATACACCACAGAGAGCTTGCCAGGCTCTGCCATGTGGCAGGATGCTCTCGGTACCTGGCCAGGTTCTCTGAGAGGGAGAACTAGGCTATAAGAGGTTACTTCTGGGAGCTTTCTTTTCTAGTCTCTGGATCTTGGCCATTGATGGGAGGACATGGCGCCGGGGGCAGTTTGTGGTTGTGGCTGCCAAGCTACTGGAAAATAAGGGGGTCTGGGTGGAGGAGGTCCAGTCGCAACCTGAGCAGGCTTAGAGATCTCAGTCGCGGCTCGCGCACACCTGGGTTCCTCTGCCGATTCCTTCATGCATGAGACTCATCCGAACGTGTGGAGAAGGGCCTTGACCATGGCTGTGACTGGGTTCCATAGGTCTTCGGCTGCCGAGGGTCTGCTCAGAGTGGGGAGGGAAAGTAAGTCTGCTAAGGGACCCTGGTGAAGACAGCCAGATATGGGGGCAAGAGACTCTGCCAAGACCCCCGAATTCCTAAATAAAATAAGGAAGCCAAAGCCACTGTGGCAAGTTCCTGGTGTAGTCCGGGGAGATGGTGCAGTTCAGACTCTTGATCTCTAATTCCCAGCACCGTTTGCTGTGGCCAAAGGCAAGCAACCTTAATTTTAAAAATAATACAGGGCTGAAGTGATAGCACAGTGAGGTATGGTGACTTGCACGCTGCAGACATGTCATCCCATAAGGTCCTCCTGACACCACACATGGTTCCCCCTGGACTGCCAGGAATAATTTCTGAGGAAGAGCCAGGAGTAAGCCCTGAGCACTACTGGGTGTGGCCCAGAAATAAAAAATTAAATTGAAAATATTTTAGAAAGCATGCACATACACACACGCAACACACACACACAGATGCAGGGTTAAATGCTCACGGCCAAGGGTGGGCAGAATAGTACAGTAAGTAGAGCGCTGACCTTGCATGCTGCTGAGCAGAGTTTGATCCCCAGCATCCCAGAGGGTCCCCTGAGCACCGCTAGGATTGATTCTTGAGTGCAGAGCCAGGGGTGACCCTTGAGCAATGCCAAGTGTGCCACCCTCAACCATATCAAAAGCCTATTAATTTCATGACTTATTACCTAAGTTTTTAGCTGTTAGCGCCAGAGCCATAGTTTCGCATGGGACACGTTTGCCTTGCATGTGGTCCACCTGGGTTTAATCCTCTGCACCCACATGGTTCCCCAGTCTGCCAGAAGCGATCTGTGCCCAGAACCAGAGTAATCCCTGAGCATGGCCTGGTGAGGCCCCCAAACAGTACTGAGCCCCAAGGTTCCAAGATGCCAAACAGTTCTGCAAGGACCTTTCACTCTCAGCACCTCCAAGCCAGTGGGGTTACCTAGGGAGCGGCTGGATCCTCAGGGGTCCCAGAACTGTGCCAGAGCATACAGCGAAGTTCGCAGTTTCCAGTTACCCACTGCCCGGGCCTGTCCCTACCCAGAGACACCCCTACTGAGCCCCTCCAGAAGAAAGACCGCACTGTGGCTGGGTCCAGACAAGGCTGCCTGACCCCCTCATATATATTTTTTAATCAGATGATGTTGGAGCTGGAGCTGGAGCTGTGGATGAGAGCCTGCTTCACATGTGCCAAGTCCTGAGTTTACACCGAGAGAGTTTGATAAAACAATGCATGTCTAAGGGCTGGAGAAGTAGCCTTGCACGCTAGCAACCAGGATTCGATCCCAGGCATCCATAAGGTCCCAGAGCCTGCCAGGAATGGTTCCCGAGTGCAGAGCCAGGAGTTATCCCAGAGCACTGCTGGCTGTGACCCTCAAACCAGAAGCAACTTCTGTATCAGATGGAGCTAAAGAGACCAGAGCCGAGAGAGCAGGAAACTGTTTTGAAGGAAGAGGAAGTCCTGAAATTTAGTGGTGATTCTGGCAGCCAGAGAGTGAGTCTGAGCCTGCTCAGGGCACAGCAAAAGTCAGAGCACACTGATTAGATGACTAATCTCAGTCATCAGAGGAGAGCACTGTGGTCTCCGAATCACCCCTGGTCTTGCTGCACAGTAGGAAAGGAATCCCTCAGCGTTCTCCAGGGAAGCCCAGAGTTCATGAGTCCTTCCCCCTCCCCTGTGTAGGTTGCCTAGGAGAAGGGCAGCATCCCTGAGAGTGGCAGCTGCGCCGTGGCCCCGCCCCCTCCCTACTTGAGGCGGGCTGCTAGTTCTCCAGCTTGGAAAGTGCCTCACCTGGGCTTGCCTAGTCGCTGCCAAGCTGCTTGAGTGCCATGCCCAGGTCGCTGCCATGTCCCTTTCTGCCCCTGCAACTCTGTCTCTCCTGCTCCCGCCAGACTCTAGGCTGAGGCCAGCCTCCCATAAGCTTGCCCTGGACCACTCGGAACTGCTGCCATGGAGCCAGTGTGAGTGTGAGGCAGTGGTGCGAGTGCGGGGTGTGGGGTGGGGGTGCATGGTGCGGGATGGGGGTGCACTGTGCGGGCTGTGAGGTGCATGGTGCAGAATGGGGGATGCGGGATCGGGGTGCGCCTTATGGGGTGGGGGTGCTGGGAGGGGGTGCGTGGTGTGCGTTGCAGGGTTTGGGTGCGCAGTGCGTGGAAGGCAGTGCAGGGTGAGGGATGCACATGGCTGGGTGGGGATGCGCGGTGGGGGATTCAAGTGCGGAGGCGGGCTTGGGTGCGGAGTGTAGGTTGGGGGTGAACGGTGCATGGTGCTCAGTGTGGGAATCTTGGTGCAGAATGCAAGATGAAGGCTGCACAGGGCTGGGTGGGGGTGTGCGGTGAGGAATGGGGGTGCAGTGTGCGAGTTGGGGGTGTGTGGTGCAGTGCGGGGTGCAGGCTGCCGGGTAGTGGTGCACGGTGCAGGGTGGGGTGGCGTGGGGGTGCACCATGCGCCCTGGGGCCACGTTCCCTTTAGACTTGCCCTGCGCCCCATCCTGGGGGTCCCCCCATTGGACCTTCTAGGCTACGGCAGTGCAGGACTTGCAAGGGGACTGAGTCCCAAGTTCCCAGCCTGGGTCATGGCGGTGGAAGCCCCCAGTTCTTGGTGGGAGACTCTTCCCTGAGGAGAGCCCCACTCCGGGTTGGGGGGTGGCAGTTACTTTTGCTCTAATTTCGGCTGGGGCTCCCAAATTAAGGCTGGAGCAGCTTTTTAACTGGGTGGCAGCTTTGGGGTGTAGATGTGACTGCCAAGGCTTCTGGAAGTACAGGGAGGTGGGGGGCAGTAGCCCATCCTGACCCCCAAGAAAGCCTGGAGATTTCAGTCAAAAAACCCACATATCAGAATTTTCAGCAAATTATATCTTGGTGAGGTCCATCCTGTGACCATGGAGTCAGGCCAGGGTATGGCAGTGATTTTGGATTGTGGAGGCAAGTGGCTGTTGGGGGCTCTCTGCTTGGGTGGTCACCAGGCCAATCTCCCCCCCTCCCCTCTGATTTACCCTGGTCTTTTCAGCCATGCGAAGGTATGAGATTAATTGTGGTTTTTGATCTCTTTCGAGATTTATTTATGGGTCTCTGAAATAAGACCCATAATTGAGCTTGTATAGCTGAGCCAGAGGTGGTCTGTGGGTGTGGCTCCCCAACACAGAGCTTTTGGCCTTTTAATTTTTTGGGAAACTTGATCCCAAGTTATTGGGGTCCGGCCAAAGATATGGTGGCAATTTCGGGGTATCAGGAAGCCTGAAGGCACCATCAGGCTGCTGATGCACTCACCCTGCAGGTATAGGTTGACCTGCTGGCGGCACCATACCCCCATTTTCTTCCTTGACCAATCTAAATACTTGTCAATTTTGTTGATCTTTTTTAAGAACCAACTTTTGACTTTATTGATTTTTTTTCTCCCATTGTCGACTTTATCTCATTTGTTTCTTTTTAATATTCATGTTTTGGTTCTGGTTGATTTGGGTTGAACTTTCACTTCCTTTTTTCTAGTTTCTTAAAATGGAAATGTAGATATTGACTTCTTCTTCACTAGCATAAGCATTTCCAGATGTGAATTTCCTTCCAGACACCGATTTAGCAGCATCCTACAAACCCAGTACATTGTGGTTTTCTTGTATCCATCTTAACTTGTTCTCTAATTCCCATATGATTTCTTAGATGCATTTGTAAATACTCCAACATTTTGAATTTTCTATGTATTTGTGAATATCTAATTTTAATTATTGTTATTTTTTTAATCCTAGAGTGCGTGCTTTGAATAATTTCAGCATTTTTACACTTATTATGACTTGTTTTATGGCCTTTACCATGTGTGCTTGAATGGATCTATTCTGCTGTTGTGTGGGACAGTATTTTGTGTTCGTTAGATCTAATTTGTAGTGTTGCCATATCTTCTATATCATTGTATATATTGCGTTATTTGTCCTATCCACAATTGAAAGTAGCCTTTGGAGTATTTCTTCACTTCTTTCTGTCATCTTTTCCTTTAGTGGAATTCTGTTGTATATATTTTCATATTGAAATTTATTTTACCAGCATTGATATGCCCATAGAACCTCTATTACTGTTAGTTTTGCATTGTACAGCTTTTCCTTTCATATATTGTATGAATTTATTCTTTTGCATATGTTCAATTATTTCTTTCTTTGACTCTAAATCCTACAACTTGTAGAAAGTTATAGCGTTGGTTTTTCTTTCATTTCTTCAAATTTCTTCTTTTTTATTGAAATGTTTACTCCATAAACATTTAATATACTTGCTAAACAATATCTTTGTATTTTATTTTATAATTACTTTTCTACTCATCCACTCTCTCGCTCCTTTATTCCTCTGGGATTTTCATTTTGTGTTAAATACTTATTTTGCTTAATCTTAATGAATTTGCTATTTTTTCCACCATAAATGTTTTTTATTTTCTGGGATTTCATCTCACGTATTAAGAAATTGTGTGGGGCTGGAGAAATAGTACTGAGGGAAGGGCATTTGCCTTGCACGTGGCTGACCCAGGTTCAATTTCCAGCATCCCATATGGTCCCCTGAGCACCACCAGGAGTAATTCTTGAGCACATGAGCAAGTAATAATCCCTGTGCATCACCAAAAAGAAAAAAAACAATGTGTTCTAAATATACTGGTGGAGGGATGGATGTTAGAATACTGTATGACTGAAATCCAATCATGCACAGCTTTGTAAAGGTCTATCTGACATTCAACAAAAAAGGCTTTTTTTTAATTCAATAAAAAAGGTTTTAAAAAAAGATTTTAAAAAGCTTTAAAAAAATATTATTGTTTTATTTTCTCATTTTACTTTTTGCTGCTTACCTTACACATTTCATCTTTAAACAGTATAACCCATCAACATGGTTTTATAGTTAGCAAGCACGTAACTATTTTATAATGAGATTAGAGAAAAGTTATAAAAAAATTGATAGAATTTTTATATATGCCCATGTAATTGTCTACTCATCTACATTTCTTCATGAAAATGTGAGTTAGTGTCCAGCCAGTGTACTGTGTCTTGACCTTTTTCTGATCATGACGGCTTTTGACCTTGTTTCCTTCCTGTGTCTCCCTCCCACCCCATTCTACCAATTAGCTTCCTGGTCTCATGCTCTGGCTCCCCAGTTATGAGACTTTTTAACCTATGACCCCCTAAAATATCTTATGGTCTCTGATTGAGAAATACTTGTCTAATAACTAGCACAGCGGTAGGGCATTTGCTTTGCACGCGGTTGACCCAGGTTCGATTTCTCCGCCCCTCTTGGAGAGCCCAGCAAGCTATCGAGAATATCTTGCCCACACGGCAGAGCCTGGCAAGCTACCCGTGGTGTATTTGATATGCCAAAAAGAGTAACAACAAGTCTCAAAATGGAGAAGTTACTGGTGCCTGCTTGAGCAAATTGATGAGCAATGGGATGACAGTGACAGTGACAGTGAATTTGGTTTTAGTTGTAGGGCAGACCTGCTAGATTAAATTTCTTTCAGTGCTCTTTGAACTTCTCTTTCATTTTTGAAGGATGCTTTTGTTATACAAAGAACTCTCTATGGTCTTTTCCTCCTAGAATTTCAAATCTGTAAGCGTATTTGGGAGAATTTATAAATAAATCCCTCTATAGGGAATGAAAATAATATGTAGGTCTAAAGATCTGTGAGGCGTATGGTGAGGCACTACTGCCTACCCACCCTGTCTCCTTTCAGCCTTCATTGAGACAGCCCTTCCTCCCACACCTGGACTGTGGGACCCACTACCACCACCCTGTGCCTTGATACCATCCCTTTGGACTTGCCTAAGCTGACCCTGTCTCTAAGCCCAAGCAGTCCCAAGTGGACCCAGTGGCTGTACTAATACCCCCAACACCTGGGCATGTCAGCATCCTTGCAACAACTCTATTCCTTCAAATCCACTAACAGCATGTTCATAATTCTCTCCCACAATCCTTCCACAATAACCCTGGTATCTAAATGGGAGTAACTAGACCTACACTTGCCTATCAACTGAAATGCCATCTCAAGATCATGGAAATAGTTAGAAAAACAACAGACCACAAGTGGTAGCCCTGGAAATAATAAATTAGATCAGTTTAATAACAAATAAAGTCAATATTCAGATAAACGAAAATCTAAAGCTCACCTGCAGCACCCACAAAGCTCTAAGAATGTGGGGATACCAAAAAAACTCATCTGCAATGGCAGAAAGAGAGGGAAGTCCAGGCAAATTCTCATGCTCAATTCAAATTTTGAGCCTCATTAAAAAGACCCTCAAATCAACACTTCATGAAATGGCAATAGAAATAAAAGAATCACTGGAAGAGAAACTCAATCAGATCAAGGAAGAATTGAAACGTGTTATTAAAGAGTCCATACAAATGGAATTAAAGGACGTAAAGAATGCAAGAATAGCAAGCCACAAAAACGGAATTCTGCATGCAGAGAACCATATCAGTCACAGTGAAGACAAAATGCTAGCCAACAGTGATAATGATGTTGCAAAAGAAAAGAGGTAAACAAATAGAAGATAAAATAAGATTATTGATGGACAACAGCAAATGGATTATTAGAGGAGTAGAAAATGGAGAGGAAAAAGAGAAAGGGGAAGAATGACTAAAGGAAGAAAAAATAACTGACAACTTCTCCAACTTCTGGAGGGAGGATTTTGCACAGATTCAAGAAGCTCAGAGACAAAACAAAATAGAATCAAGCAAACTAACAGCAAGGCACCTAGTTATAGAAATGATAAAAGCAAAAGACAGACAACTTAAAGCATCAAGAAAGAATAAAATTCTCAGGTACAAGGGAAAAACTAAAAGATCTCCCACATGACACGTTTCAGGCCAAAAAAAAGAATGGAATAACATATTCAATGTATCACTTGTATCCCTTGTCATCCCCTTGTTCATTGATTTTCTCGAGTGGGTGCCAGTAATGTCTCCATTCATCCCTGTCATGTGCTAGTGTAGCCCAGTGACGTCTGCTCGCTCCAGGAACACGAGGAGCCTCAAACCATTCACTCAGGGTACTGACGGAGAAGTGTGACCATCTCATAGGTGGGTGGCTACACGTTCTTTTGACATCCCGTGGAATCCAGTAACAGCTCTAGTCCAGTGGTCATCTCTAAATCGCTTTATGGGTCTGGCCCATCTGATTTTCGATGCCTTGGCAAATGAGACAGCATACCTAATTCTTGATTGTTGATGGAGGTATTCAATGTGCCAAATGAAAAAATATATATATTTTTTCATCTTGGACTACAGCAGCTGCCTCATCCAGCTGTCATTTACATTGCAGGGATGGATAAGAATCTTTTCAGACAAACAAGACAAAATAAACAAATCCTGCAAGAATTACTGAAAGGTTTCCTATTAAAAAAAAAGCATTTGAAAAATTAACCCCCACCCACATACATAAAATAGCAACATAGCCCTTTATATCAATAAGCTTTCTGTATTTCAGTGGACTAAACTGTCCTACCAAAAGACAAAGAGTAGCTGGATGGATTAGGAAAGAAACTTCTATTGCTCTTACAGAAAACACTCCTAAACTCACAAGGCAACTATAGACTCTGAGTGTAAGGATGGAAAACTGTCATACAAGCCAGTGGGAGACAGAATAAAGCTGGAGAAGCCATACTTATAATAGACCAAACAGCATCCAGCAGATGAATAAAGGAGGGCACAGGGTTTCCAGGTTAGTTGATGACCAGTTGCTGTTTATTCCATTCTCCCCATGCGCCCCGTTCCAGTCTCACACTGCCCCTCATTCCCATCTCCTCCTGTCCCCCGTGCCAGTCTCTCCACACACACTCCTGCAGCCTCTTCTAGAGCCCAGCTTTCCAGCATTCAGGGTAGCAAGGACACCTAGGTGAGGTTGCACAATCAACATCTGAAAGCCCTTCCTTCTGGGGAAGCTCTTCTAAGACAAAGATGTCCTCCTGCTAGGAGATCAGCCCAAGGGCTTTGATTTTATCTAAGGACACACTTCTCCTTTGCTTAGTCCACAAACAATCATCTTAGATCTACTTACTTCTTAATAATCGTTCTAGTCATTTTGTATGGACACAGTAAGAGATATGTCAGTCTTATAGGGTGACTCTGCTGGGGACATCTGGCTATAGATCCCAGACTGCATTTCTCAAGCCAGATGAGTCCTTCCTAACCCTAGCAGGGTCCTTGTCCAGTCATTTTTCTTTGGGCCATGACAGAATTCATCCACGACCTTGCCTTAAGTTATAATTAAGTATTATGACGCTTGGCCTGTCCTGTTTTCATACCAGGGTAGCTCACAGCTTGCCCTGGCTTCATCCAGTCCCTTCATCGGGACTCTGTTTCTGAGATGCTAGGAACTAAAGGGGAACTGAGGCTTGAGTCACGTAATATATACTACAGACATCCAGGAATCAATATTATTTGGAATCAATTAACTCCCAAGTTACAAAAGCATAGAGTTATCTGTCTTCCTATGTTTATACAAAAAAGGACATTGCTCTGAAGCAAACTATGCAAAGGACATAAAGGAAGGAGAAAAGCAATATTTCAATTAAAATACAAAATCCAGAGTTGTTACAGGGATCTGACCTTACAAGTCACAGGGTCTGATTTAGGGATCTAGGTGATTGGGGAAGAGAGCACAGAGAAGTTAAAGATAAACATAGAGGAATGGGAGTGCCTCAGGAGCACGGTGATGGGTGTAACCCAACAAACCTAAGCTCCCTGCAGCCAGGGAGAAAGGACTAACCAATGTTATCCTACATTCAGCCACCTCCACCAACCTCCCCAAAACTGAGGATATATTTTTCTCTAGTGCACATGGAATGTTCTCCAGGATAGATAACATATTAGGGCATAACCCACTATATATAAATTTACAAATATAGAAATCATGCAAAGTATTCTCTCAGGCCACAATAACATGAAAGTAGAAAATGATTATAAAAAAAGGGAAAACTTCAAACTTTTGGAAGCTGGACAAGTCACTGTTAAACAGCATTTGGATCAAAGAGAAAAAAAGGAAGAAATAAAAATATTTCTTGAAACTAATGAGAATGAAAATATAAGATACCAAAATATATGAAATACACTGAAAACTGTACTAAGGGGGAAATTCAGAGTAATGCAGGCCTACATTAAGAAAGAAGAAAGCATCCAAATAGATGAATTAAGCACATATCTCAAAAATCTGTAGAGGAAACAACAAATAAACATAAGATATAATAGACTGAAAGAAGTAATAAAAACTTGAACAGAAATTAATATTATAGAAAAAAAGAGAATAAATGAAACCAGGAGTTCGTTCTTCAAAAGAGTAAACAAGGTGGCTGGAGTGATAGCACAGCACGTAGGGCATTTGCCTTATATGCGGCCGACCCGGGTTCGATTTACAGCAATCCATATGGTCACCTCAGCACCGCCTGGAGTAATTCCTGAGTGTAGAGCCAGGAGTAAGCCCTGTGCATTTCCAGGTTTGACCCAAAAAGCAAAAAACACAAACAAAACAAACAAACAAAACCAAAAAAGTAAACAGGATAGACAAACCCTTAGACTCATAAGGGAAAGAAAGAAAATGTCCAGATGAATTGAATCAGAGATGAAAGAGGAAAAATTACAACATACTCCTCAAATATTCAAGATATTATGAAAGGTTACTACAAACAACTTTGTGATGTTAAGGTGGAGAACATAGAAGAAATGAACAGATTCTTAGAAACATCTAATCTCCCATGAGGAGAAAGTAGAAAACTGAACAAGCTAATCACAAATAATGAAATTGAAATAGTGATTAAGATCTTCCAAGAATGAAATTCTCCATCAGGATGGGCTGGCTGGTGAGTTTTATCAAACCTTCAGAGAAAACTTACTGCATTTACTTTTTCAACTCTTCCAATATATTGAAGAATCAGGAGTGCTTTTGAAAAGCTTCTACTAACCTCACATTGCATTAATAACCAAAGTAGATAGAGACACATCCAGAAATGAAAATTTAGACCAATCTCCTTGATGAACATCAATGCAAAAATCCTCAACAAAACCTTAGCAAACTGAATCCAACTGCACATCAAAAAATCATATATAATTATCAAGTGGGATTCATCAAAGATGGTTTAATATACGCAAATCAATTAACATATTTTCCACATCAGTAAAAGGCAAGGCAAACATCATATGAACATAGCAAAAGATGCTAAAATAGCCTTGACAAGTTCCAATTTGAATTAATGATAACAATTCTCAATAAAATAGAAGTGCAAAGAACCTCTGTTCCGTGAAGCGATATACCAGTCAGTCGGAGGTGCAGAGGCAAGACACACGAGAGAAATGTAGAGAGCAAGAAGGGACAAGGCATCGATCTGGCTCGAGGCGAAGAGCGACTTCCAGAGACCTCCCTTTCTTCTATTTTTTATCAGTTACATCTGAATGACCTCATCACAGTGACAGTGACCTCATCACAGTGACACAACAAACAATACGTACTGAGAAGTAGGAAAACGTGCCAGCAGATCCGGTGAGCTTGTGCTCAGAACTGGCTCCAGTCCAAAGGCAAAAGCTTCGTTTGATAGCCTATCTGATGGAGGTTGGGGCATTTGCAGGCACCTGGCAGGAGAGGACAGAAGTTGAAATTCCAAAGTGTGTTATTTTGCAAAGCTGGGTCTGGATAACGTCAAGGACCTGAGCACATTTGACAGGTGGCCAAGGTGACAAAGCGAGACTCAAACCATCTTATGACCATCCCAAATACACCCCATGGCTCTATGGCACAGCCCAGACTCAGTGGTTCCTTGGCAGGTCCTGCTCTTTGGGGTTAACCTCCTTGAAGTGAGACTGTTTGTAATACAGGCAGGGGGTTCTTCTCATCAGTATCATTCTTTTGTTTTGTTTTGGTATGTGTGTTGGGGGGGGGGTCATACCCACGAGGCTCAGAATTTTCTATTGACTCTGCAAACAGAAATTACTCCTGGTGAGACTTGTAAGACTTGTATATAGGATACTGGGGATCAAGCCTGGGTTGGCATCATGCAAGGCAAGTCCTATCTCTTTGCTCCACATCTCATTCTTAATGGTGAAGAACTGAAAGAATTCCCACTGAGATCAGGTACAAGGCAAGGATGTTCACTGTCTCAGTTTTCATTCAGTATAGTATTAGACGTTCTAGCAACAGCAATCAGGCAAGGTAAATAAATCAAAAATATTCAAATTTTAAAAAAAATGATATTCAAATTGAAAAAGAAGTAGAATGATCATCAATTTCAGATGGCATAATAATATACATAGAAGACCCTAAATAATTCACCAAAAACCTCCTAGAAACAATAAAGCAACACAGCAATGTGGCTAGCTTTAAAGTTAGCCACATAAACACAAAGCACAGAAACACATAAACATAGACAAAAAATTGGTTGTGTTTCTATATGCAAAAATTGAATCAGAGAAGAAACAGATTTAATATAGTGTCCCAAAACATTAAGTACCAGGAATGGACTTAGCAAAAGAGGTGGGAGATCTATATAACAAAATATATAGGGACTGGGGGGCTCAGTGACTGAGAGCCGCCTCCCCAGACCAGATGGTGGCAACAGACGGACAAAGGACCTGGGGAACGGAGAAACAGGGCCCCAGCCTGTTGGGAGTCAGTTTATTTCTCTCCCTCCCCAGCATAGTTCGATCTCTCCCCTCACTGCACAATCGTAGTCGTGGTCGTAGTCCCAGGCATCATAGTTCCCTCATCCTAGTCCTCATCTTGTCTTTTCGTCCCCTCTCTCCCCTTACAGCACAGTTACAGAGACACCATGAGGGGTGGGGTACTCATAGGTGTGGTTGAGTGTTGTCAGAACAACAAACAGAGGTAAAGCCACCCCTTCAGGGGAAGGTCTAGGAGATGAACTCAAGGTACAAGTCTCATCTGAGGGTTCTCCTGATGACTAGGAGATCTGCTCAGGGTTGTTTGTGGATTTCGGTTCTATTGAATAGTGCTGCAATGAACATAGGAATGCTGATGCCCTTTCTGTTTGTGCTTTGGGGCCCTTGGGTATGTTTCCAAGAGTGGACTTGTCGATCGTATGGGAGTTCAATTCCTAGTTTTCTGAGGAATGTTCGATTGTCTTCCAAAAAGGCTGGAGCAGTGGACATTCCCCAGCAGTGAAAGAGAGTCCTTCTTTCCCTCTGCCCATGCCGGCACAGGAGGTTGTGTTCTTCGTGATGAGTGTGACTCTGGTGTGAGGCGATATCTCATTGCTTTGATTTGCAGTTTTCTTTTTTTTTTAATTTATTTTATTGAATCACCAAGTGGAAAGTTACAAAGTTCTCAGGCTTATATCTCCGTTATACAATGCTCAAACACCCATCCCTTCACCAGTGCCCATATTCCACCACCAATAAAAACAAAAACAAAGGCAAAACCAAAAAAAACAGTATACATCCCACCCCTCACCCCCCCAACCCCCCCCCCCCGCGTGAGTGACAATTTCACTTCCTTTTCTCTGTACCTTGATTACATTCCAGATTTCAACACTCAACTCACTATTGTTGTTAGAGTTTCAAAACAGACTCACTATTTTTGTTGGAATTTATCCCCCAAGAATACAGCTCTATTAACAAGGAAATATTTGATAATAAGTTTTCCACTGATGAGAATGAAGAGATAAAATGTCCCGTGGCCACTGCGGCCGCGCGGTTTACAATTTCTGTATTATAGTAATTAAGTCCGCGGAGATTAAAGTTGGAAAATGAATCATTTCCCTTCCTGGACCAGCATGTGGCAAAAGCTTAGTTCACAGTCTCCATACATGGGTGCAAGCACTTGCTGGAACCCCAAATCCTAAATTGTCTCTGGTTCCCGCTCGTTCCACATCCACAGGCTGTGCAGAGGCGTGGGCACCCGGGCCGAAACCGGCCGGAGCCGAGCACCGGCCCTGGTGGGGACTCTGATTTGCATTTTTCTAATGCTTTGTGGAGTTTATTTTTCATATGATTTTTTTTTGCCATTTATACTTTTTCTTTGAGAAATTTTCTGTTCATCTTTTCTTGCCATTTTTTGATGGGGTTGGATTTTTTTTCCTTGTACAGCTTTACCTGGGGACTGGAGCGATAGCATAACAGGTAGGGCGTTTGCCTTGCACGCGGCCGACCAAGGTTCAATTCCTCCATCCCTCTTGGAGAGCCCGGCAAACTACCGAGAGTATCCCACCCACAGGATAGAGCCTGGCAAGCTACCCTTGGCGTATGCAATATGCCAGAAACAGTAACAACACATATCACAATGGAGACATTACTGGTGCATGATCGAGCAAATCAATGAACAACTGGACGACAGTGCTACAGTGGTACAGTTTTACCAGTGCTTTAGCTCTCTTGGATATAAGCTCATTATTAGTTGCAGATAAGCAAATAATTTCTCTCAGTTTGTGGACTATCTGATGACTATTTTCTTTGAGGGGCAGAAGCTTCTTAATTTAATATAGTCCCATTTGTTTGTCTTTGCTTCCACTTACTTGGTTAGTGGTGTTTCACCCTTAGAGATGCCTTTAGCTTCAATGTCTTGGAGAGTTATGTCTACATTTTTCTCTTTATTTTTTTTAATTAAAATTTTGAAGGCCTGTGTTCTCTGGTCTGTGTTCTCCCCTGAGCTACACTGCACTGCACTGTCGTCCCGTTGTTCATCGATTTGCTTGAGTAGGCACCAGTAACGTCTCCATTGTGAGACTTCTTGTTACTATTTTTGGCATATCAAATATGCCACGGGTAGATTGCCAGTTCGGCGGGAAACTCTCCATTGCTTGCTGAATTCTCTGAGAGGGATGGAGGAATTGAACCCAGGTCCGCTGCGTGCAAGGCAAACGTCCTACCCGCTGTGCTTTTGCTCCAGTCCTCTCCCCTGGACACATATCTTTATTGCTTGCCTCTATGTCTCTTTCTTTGCTTGCTTAATTGCTCTCCAAGCCTGTGTTCTCCCTTAAACATGGATCCCACTTGCTTATCTCTGAGTCTCTTTGCTTGGGCTTCTTTCCTCTCTGGAGAAGACTGTGTTCTCTCTTTAACACATGTTTCTTCTTTCTCCCTCCTTACATCTTTCTAAGTACGTTTTGTTCAAGAAAAACTATCTTTCTTTGGGGGTCAGGTGATAGTACAGCAGGTAGGATGCACATGCCAACACAGGTTTGATTCCTCAGCTTCCCATATGGGCCCCCAAGCCAGCCAGGAGGGACCCCTGAGTGCTGTTGTCGCTCAAAACCAAAACAAAACAAGACAAACAAAAAAAAAAATTCTGCCTCACTGAAAAAGTATATTTTGCATATCCGTGTTCGATTCCTCCGCTCCTCTGGGAGATCCCGGCAAGCTACCGAGAATACTGAGCCTGCATGGCAGAGCCTGGCAAGCTACCCATGGCGTATTCGATATGCCAAAAACAGTAACAATGAGTCTCACGATGAGAGATGTTACTGGTGCCCGCTCGAACAAATGGATGAGCAACAGGATGACAGTGACAGTGACAATAATTTTATTATATTCTACTTATTTTAAGTTTTATTAAGTTTAAATAATATGGTTGTAATGGTGTTTAAGCTCATAGTATTTATAAACAAAGTTACTATGTGCTACCACCTCCAAAACTCCCTTGACCTTCCACCACTGCCTTTTTGTTATGTCAGGGAAGAATACTTTAACCGTAATATCAATGTTTCTAAAACAGCCAACTTCTCGCAATTAGCCTCCTCCTCATCATCATCTTATATAAGTATATAAGCATATAAATATTGTAAGTATTCTGCTACCTGCTTCATCAAACTGTAAGCTATTCGTTAGAGAAAAATCACTATTAAAAACATTGGGGGGCTGGAGCGATAGCACAGCGTGTAGGGTGTTTGCCTTGCACGCGGTCGACCCGGGTTCAATTCCCAGCATCCCATATGGTCCCCTGAGCACCGTCAGGAGTGATTCTTGAGTGCATGAGCCAGGAATAACCCTTGTGCATCGCCAGGTGTGACCCAAAAAGCAAAAAAAAATAAATAAATAAAAATAATTTTAACATTGCGGCTGGAGTGATAGCACAGCGGGAAGGGCGTTTGCCTTGTTCTTTCCTGATTTGGGCTATTGTAAATAGTGCTGCAATGATCATAGGAGAGCAATATGTCTTTTCTGAGTAGAGTTTGGGCGTCTGGGGTACATGCCAAGAAGTGGGATTACTGGGTCATACCCCCAGCAATAGAAGCTCAATTTCTGTTTTCTTCTGAGAAGTGTCTATATTGTTTTCCCAAAAGGTTGCACATATTGACATCTCCTCCAGCAATGAATGATGGTCTTATTTCCCAACATCCATATCAACACTGATCACTTTTGTTCTTTGTGATTGTGATGTGTGAATTATAATAAATGTAGTTTTCTATCATGTGTTTTTAAAATTTTATGACAGGTATTCCTTGGACTTATGATTTTGCTGGTATGGGTGACCAATTTTACCTTTGAGAAACGTCTTAACTTGCAGTTTGAATACAAATCACAAAACCCCTGGCTTCAGGAAACTCCCTTCCTTTGCTGTGAGCTGTGCTGCCTGTCGCCTGATAAGAGTCATGTTGTAACCTGCCCTGCCTTGCTGATGCGTGATAGACTGTGAAAGAATGGGGAGCTCGTACGATTACCCTATAAATGCTCTTGAGAGCCTTGATTGGCACCGAGAGCTTCAGGTGCTTTGCTGGGGTCTGGTCAGCCACAAGACTCTGTCTTGGTGAGCGTGATTAAGCAAACTGTCATTTGACTGTTGCAACATGACATGTACTGGTCTTCTATGAGATGTCGTATTGCTGGTTTAATTTGCATTTACCTAATAATAAGAGGTACAGTATATTTTTTTATATACCTTTTGGACATCTGCATGCCTTCTTTGAAAAGTATTTGTATATGACTCACCCCCTTATTTGAATTGGTTGATTATTTTCCTTCTTGTAAAGTTCTACCACTGAGGAGGATACATATGTATGTGTGTGACTACATATATAGGTATGTATGTATATATATGTAATGGGATGTATATATTTATATATACACATGTATATATACATCTTAACCATTTGTACCATGAATAGTGGGCAAATATTTTCTCCCAGTCTGTGTAGTATCTTTATATTCTCGTCGCTTCTTTCACTGTGTAGAAACTTCTTGGTCTGATGCAGTGCCATTTACTTAGTTTTGGTTCCATTTACTTGGCCAAATGCATTGAATCATTGAAGATATCTCTAAATCAAATGTTCAAAAGTGTTCAGACTATGTTTTCATCAATATAATTTATGGAATCCTGTATGACATTAAGATCTTAAATTTTAATTTAACTTTTATGTGTAGTGTTAGAAAGGGGACTGAGCTCGTTCTTTAGCATGTGACCAACCAGCTTACCCAACAACAGTTGTTGAAGAGGCTTTCTGTGACCACTTCATACTTTTTGGTCTTTTATCAAAAATAAATTGTTCATATACCTAGGATCTGTCTCTGGACTATTGATTCTATTCCAAGGTCTGAGTCTGTCCTTAATCCAATGCTACATGGTTTTGATTCCTGTAACTTTATACTACAGTTGGACATTTAGGGAGAGTGAAGTCTCTCATTTTATTTTATCCCTAAGATTGTTCTGGCTATTGTGAAGAGAGGGTGTTATTACACAATATAAATTTCTACACTGTTTGATTTGTATCTTTAATGAATGTCAAGGGTTTTTTAAAAAAATAAGGACTACATTGAATATGCATAATGCTTTGGGCTAGGTTGTCATTTGACATTATTAATCCTTCCCATCCATGAACAGGGGACATATTTCCATTTTCTCCCGTGTTTCAAAATTTATTTTAGTAGTGATTTGTTTTCTCAGTAGCTTGCCAGGCTCTTCAAGAGGGGCGGAGAAATCGAACCCGGGTCAGCCGCAAGCCTGGCAAGCTACTCGAGGCATATTCGATATGCTAAAAACAGTAACAAGTCTCACGATGGAGACGTTACTGGTGCCCACTAGAGCAAATCGATGAGAAATGGAGTGACAGTGACAGTGATTTGTACATTTCTTTATATGAGAATTTTGTTCTTCTGTTAGGTTAATTCCATAACACTTGTTTTATTTGAGGCAAAGTTGTGAATGAGGATGTTAAAAATCTTTCTCTCTCTGGGTTGGAGAGATAGTACAGCAGGTAGGGCATTTGCCTTGCATGCAGCTGACCTGGGTTCGAGCCTCAGCACCCCGTGTGGTCCCCCAGCACCGCCAGGAGAAATTCCTGAGTGCAGAGGCAGGAGTAACACCTGAGTATTGCTGGGGTATGACCCAAAAAGCAAAAAAAAACAAAAATCCTCTCTCTTCTGTTTTATTATTTAAAAATAGGACCACGGTTTTGGCAAATTGATCTCTTTTTTTTTTGCTTTTTGGGTCACACCTGGCGATTCACAGGGGTTACTCCTGGCTCTGCACTCAGGAATTACCCCTGGCCATGCTCAGGGGACCATATGGGATGCTGGGATTTGAACCCGGGTCGGCCGCGTGCAAGGCAAACGCCCTACCCGCTGTGCTATCTCTCCAGCCCCGCAAATTGATCTTTTTAGCTTGCCACTTTACTGAACAAGTTCATAGTTTCTAGCAGCTTTTTGGTATAGATTTTAGGGGTTCCTAGGTAAAATATCATGTCCTCTGAAACTACTGAGAGTTTAGTTACTTTTCTAGTCTGAAAGGCTTTATTATCTTTCTTGCCTAACTTTATCGAAAAGATTCATTTCAACTTCTCAAGCTATTGAGAACCTTCACTGGGATCCAAATGTCACAAGTGGAACGGCAACCACAGCAGCCAGAGACCTGGCGGAGAGGACTGACACTACTAGGGAAGTCTCTCTAAAAGGAATGCATGGACTAAAGCACCCAAAAGGAAAGAGAGAACAAAAGGGAATGCCCTGCCACAGAGGCCAGGTGGGGGAGGGGTGGTGGTGGTGGGAGGGACACTGGGATCATTGGTGGTGGAGAACTGGCACTGGTAGAGGGATGGGTACTCGATTATTGTATGACAGAAATGCAAACACGAAAGTTTGTAAGTATGTAACTGTACCCCATGGTGATTCATGAATTAAATTTTTTTAAAAAACAAATAAAAAAACCAAAAGGAATGCATGGTCACAGAAGTGGGACTTCTAGCAGAGCACCTGCCTGCAGTGCATGAGACTAAGAGTTCAATTCGGCACCAGCTCACATTAACTAGTGCAACACCTCACTGTGCACACTGATCTCCAGAACCCAAACTGGGTGAACCCCAGGCCAACTGGAAAACACGGCAACAGTTATGGAAATCCTGCTCATGGCCAACACAAGGGTGACAACACAGCAAAGGGAAGAGGGCGGGGGAGGTCACTGCACAAAGACAAGAGGGATGTGTGGGACATCCTAGTTTGTGGGGATCTCTGAGGTCATGATGCATTTCCTTAGTACTGATTTCAATGTCATATCTCTCATAATTCCCTTGGGTAGGAAAATGGAAAAAGCTTAATTTAGAGCTCAAGGACATGGATCAAAGGAGGATTCCAATCTAGATGTGGAAGAAAAGATCTAGTTTCAGGAGGGGAAACGGGCCTTGATAGTTCTCCCATGCGGAGTCCATTTCCAATGGCTTCTGTCTGCTTCCTCCAATCCTGATTTATATCCTGAAATGTTTATCCTCATTTAGTGGTGATGTGAAAGCTAAGATTGTATGCTAGGGGAAGAAAGATTTCCAAAGTTTAGTTCAAAGAATTGGCTTCTAGAAAAAAATTCCACACCTAAAAAATAGCCAAGGAATGACAATGTCCTGGGGCAGAAAGTGGTTTCAGAGCAGATCTTATTCCAGCCAATGAACACTCATGTCTGACAAGTTACAGTTCAGAGGACCAGCACTGTCTGCTCTTGCTCACAGTTACCAGATGAGCAGGATAGCTGGGACAGGGCACCCCTCAGAGGGGTGGGCCAAGGGGAGCCCTTCTCCTCTGTCACAGACAATGAGCTGAGGCTGAAGAGTTAAGAGCCAGGAGCCAGGGAAGCAGTTGCATTTCAGTGAGCGCAGGAAGCAAGAGACCCACATATCACCACAGTCCAGGGAGTTGCAGCTTTACTCTGACCACATCCAGTCAGCGGGTGTTTCACTGAGATGAGAGCTGTCTGCCCACCAGTGGGGAGAATGTGGGGAGAACATGGCAAGGTTGGACCTTCCCCATCATTAATGTGCCCTAGAGGCTCATTCTTAACATCTGAGCAAGAGGGGTCCCCAGCATACCCTTTGGCCCACTGTGTCATGCTGTTGTGCAATCAGCTGCACGTCCAGCCTGGACAACTCCGTCCCCTGAGGATTCTCCCTGCTGGTGACAGTTGAACTGGCAGCCTCAGCTAGCAGGGCAGGATGCAGCTGGGGGCTGAGAGGCAGCGACTGGTCTCACAGGAATCACACAGGTGGTGAAACTCCAGGTCAAGGGGAGCCACTGCTGCTGCTTCTCTTGCTCACGACGACAGCACTGACCTGACCATGACATCCAGGAAGGGGACCTGCTCCCCTCAGAAGGTGGACGCGGGGGAGCACTTCATTTCATCCCCAAGTGATGTCAGCCCGTGGCTGCAGAGAGGAGCAGGAGAGGAGAGAACTCACCTCCCTCTAGGGAGCAGAGAAAGGGTCAGAACCAACCACATCACCACAGACCCCAGGGGACAGGAACAGAACTGACTAGAACAGCATCAAATTCAGGCTGTGTCCACAGGGAACACGTGGGCACCCCGACTATGGACCATGGCAGGAGCAGTGGGAGGGAGGGGCTGCTGAGCCCTGAGTGACCCACTACCCTGCTATTGAGGAAGAGAGCCTGGGTGTGGGCACAGCCATCCATGAGGGGTCTTGATGGTGTGGACAGTTGAGCTGCCAGCCTGGGGCCTGAGGACAGGACGCAGCTGAGGGACAGGGCAGTGCTTGGGCTCCCTCCAGCCACACCAGCAGTGTCCCTCCCACGGTCTGGGGGTCCAGCAGTAGCCGGGCTAGAAGTCAGGGCTGTGGGAGCTGTGAATACTGGACTCTGTCAGGGACAGGCCCCCAGTCCTTGCCTGACCCAGAGTGTCCTCCCTTACCTGTCCTCCTCCTGAATCTGCTTCAGGTCCTGGAAACAGATAATCAACCGCATCAAAAACACTGGGAAAAAAAAGAAAGAAACTTAACTTACAGACTGAGAGAATATTATTTGAACAGGGTAATTACGTGTATATTTCTGAGCATCTATATGTACATAAACAAAGGACATGAATCACTCTAACAGTTCAGCAGTCACTAGATTATTTCAGACAACAGTAATGTGCAATGCTGTGTCCAGAAACCTTATTAAAGAGTATAAGGAAGCTCCAGAGAACAGGCTCGGAGGGCCTGGCCCGGGCACCCCTCCGGGAGAAGCCCAGGAGCAGAGTGAGGGGGCGCGGGATTCTGGAAGGAAGACAAGGCAATCCTTGATCCCTGTTCCCTAAGGTCTCTGTCCAGCAGGTGCTGGGACTGTGGGGCCACACTTAGCGTCATGACTTGAAGGTCACATGAAAGGCTCAGCCTCTGTCATGGGGTCAGGCTCAGCTTCAGTCTTGGGTGCGTCCTGCCTCCTTGACTCTGGCAGCACCTTCCTGCAGGTTTCTCTCAAACAGAGCTGCCCTGCGCTGTCCCAGGGACACCCCAGCCGTGCCCTCAGAACAAGCCTAAGGAAGCAAGGGGTGGAGGAAAGGGAGGCCACTGCAGGGGTGGTGACAGAGGAAGCAGACGTGCTCCCCAGGGAGCAGCTGGGTTGCACGAGGTCACCTGCCATGGCACTCAGCATCTTTCAGGTGCAGTACAGACATGACAGTGCCTGTCAGTGAAACCCCCAAGAGGAACAGCCCAGGCCATTTTCTGTCACTTACTCCTCTGGGGACCTGAATCAAATATCGAAGGATGAAATGTCACTGTGTTCACCGTAACTGTGAACAATAGCACTACTGGAAACAGGAAAGGATGGAATGACATGTAAATTTTTAAAAAAGGAAACAAAACTGAAAAATGAAAAGTAAAAACTAGAAAATGAAGCTTTAAGGTTTTCAATGTTAAGTCAGTGAGGACCATGGCAAACAATTGTGTGTTCCAATGTAAATATTACATTTTAAAGGTGCTTCATGGCTTACATTTTACATGTGTATCTGTATAACTAGGGTAAAACCCCGACATCACAGAAGAACCACGGCATGGGGCAGAGGACATACAGCAGAGGATGTGACACTGCCAGTGTGGACACTGGCTTCTCATAAGGGTCTTTCTGTTGGTGACAGTTGAACTGACCACCTGGGCCCTGGGTTCTATGGCCGAACAGGACATGGCTGTGGGGCAGAGGGGCAGTGGTGGGGGACCAGCAGCCACATCAATGATGTCCCTCTCAGGGTCAGTCTGGCAGCCGGCCCATGTGTCCAGCAGTCGGCAGGCTGGGAAGTCTGAGCTGTCCAGGACCATGATATGTCATTGGACTCTTTCAGGGACAGGACCCATGGCCTGGCCAAGTTCAATCCTATCTTTCCTCACCTTGGCCCACGGAGAGCCCCTCCAAGTCCGAAAAGCGGGCTACAAACTGCTCTTCCTCTAGGGTGTGACTCGCTGTGGCCTCTGAGGGCAACGTGATCCCAGTCAGGAGTACATTTCCCTGGTCACATCGGGAAGGGCTGCAGAAAGGGCCTCCGGGGACGGGTGTCAGCACTCTGGGGGTGCAAGGTGAGGGAGGGGGCGAGCACTTTGCTAACAGAGGACCCTTCTTCCATCAGGCTCACGCAGCCTCCCCCGTTCTGACACGTCCAACAGCCGCTCCACCAGAACGTTCTTCAGGCACCTCCTGCTCCCCTTTGCCTTCCTCTCATGTTTATCTCCTTTCCCTGCAAGCAAACAACCAAGTGCATGAGAAAGGGCCCCTGGGCCTCAGAGCTCCTCTGCCCAGCCCTGCCTGCACTACCGCCCGCAGCCACAGGGGGCGCCACACAGAGAGCAGCGGGACCCTGGGCCAGGCTCTGAGCATCAGGTATTAGGGTCCTGGGTATCAGGGACTCAAGGCCACCCGCCCTGTGCTTGGGGTGTCACTGCATACGTCTCCAAGGTGGATCCTGGCGTCCCTCTGCCTCAGGGGCTCTGAGGGAGAGAGGGCCTGAGGGGTCCTGCAGAGCGTTTCCGCACGGGGGCTCTGCTGTTTACTGGGCCTGGGGACTCTCGGCTGCTCCTCCCTCGGGACTCAGGGGCATCCCACGAGTCCTTTCAGACTGGCGATGGCCCCGTGCTGAGATGCAGGGGTGAGTGTGGGCCCCCGCTGTCCGGCTCCCCCTCCACCTCCCCCAGCTGCCCAGTGCCCGGGTCAGAGGCCACGAAACCCTCCGTTTGCGAGTGTGGGCTCTCGCTCTGGGAGGACCAGGGTTAGGATGGGACCAGCCCTTTCCCCTTTGGGCAGGACCCCCGGACAGAGTGCGCTCCGTCCTCAGAGCGCCTGCGCACACCCCGCTGGTGGTCTCTGGAGCGCATCAGCCCTGCACACCTGTCCTGAGCCCGCACTGTCCCCTCCAGCAGACCGCCCCCGCCCCATCTCCCCGACAGCACCCTCCCGATGCCTCCCCAGGGCCTGTCTTGCACGTGCAGAGAAGATGGGAGAGTCCCCCAGAAACTCCGTGAGACCCCACTGCCCGGGCCCCTCCCTCTCAGCCTCTCCGCTCAGGCCTCCACCTCCCTGCCTCCACGGGGAAGCAGCTGCTCCGCCCCGTGCTCCGGCATAGCATGTTTTGGTGCTGGCTGGCATGAAGCTGGGATCCAGAGGCCAGCGTGTGGTTGGAGGAGGGACAGAGCTGCCGGGCCAGGATCCCGCCCGCAGCACCCAGCCGGCCCCACGGTGCGGGCAGGACACCGCGGAGTCACGTGGAAACAGTCCCTCCTCACCCGAGCCTCCCTGCTCTGCCTGCGGGGGCCCCACCCCGCGGCTCCGCGACCCTCCTACTCTGGGCTCCGGGGCATGAGAGGGTCAGATGGACGCCTAGGAAGTCGGGGCTCTGCTGCTCATGCCGAGCTCCCGACCCTGCTCCCTGGGGCTGGGGGCAGTTGGGGGCAGCTGTCAGCAGCTGTGCTCTGGAGCCAGAGGGTGCACTCCGGAGGGTTGGACCGGGGCAGGTGGAATGAGAGGCAGGCAAGGGAGTTTGGGGCAGTCAGGGGCTGCTCCCTCCCAGCCTGCTCTGGTTCCTGGGCTCTCCGTGACTCAGTGACCCTGGAAGGGGGTAGGGGGGCCCTGCATTCAGAGAAATGATGTGTGAGCTCCAATTTCAACCAGTCCCCCAACATAGCACCGTGTGTCCTCTCTGTCAGTGGGGACAGGAGGGCCCCTTCGAACTTCAGAGACCACTTATTGCTCCAGCAGGACCTGTGGTTTGATGTCAAGTTCAAAGCCTGAGAGGAAAATGTCCATCCTGGAGGAAGCCAAGATAGTGCCAAAGGGAATGTTCTAGACAGGATTGTTCAGGATTCTGACCCTTAGATTAGGAATGAAACTCAGGGCAACTCTCTGGTTTGTTCAGTGACGACCTTCGTGTCCCATGACATGTGCATAGTAGGTGCTCACTTCATAAAGTGCCTGAATAAGCACCCTGAGACCTGGAGTTGTCTCTGTCCCACAAACACCCCTAAACTAGCCCCAGCAAAGGCAAACATGGTAGCAGACGAATGAATAAAAAGGTGCTTCTTGAAATTTTTTAGAATCTGCCTTTGGTGTGACTTAGGGATGTAGGAGCCTAATCAGCAGGGGTCCAGGGTTACGCCCTGGTCTGTGCTGGGGTTGGTCCTGGTGATCCTGGGAAATGTACAGCTCCAGGCATCGAATCAAAAGGACCTTCGTGGAGAGCCTGTGCCCAGTCAGTGAGCGACTCTCCACACCCAGATGCCTTTGTGAATCATCAAAGGTCACAGAGCTTTGTGGCAGGAGGCGGGAGAGCCTTTCGGGGGAGAAATCAACATTACCGTTAATACAGTGCTGGGGAAGTCAGGCGTCAGCAAAGCCTCTACATGACAGATCCCATGTTCTCTTCAAGAACCTTGTATGGTTCATCCTTTCCCGCCTTCCCTTCAGAGAAATCAGCTGACCCAGGAGAGGCACTGGGACCTTCCCAGGACACACAGCTAGAGACTGGAGGAGCCCGGGAACTGGCGGGAGCACTCTCATCTGAGCACCACCTGCTCCAGGGACTGAGGGGATGGGGAAGGCCAGGTGTGGAGAAGGCTTATGGTAGAAAGCTAAGGCCAGGAATATTGGTCCATGGTTGGAAGCCTGCCTTAATGGCCGGGGAAGAGGCAGTCGGGCTAGAGAAGGGACCATGATGACAGTGATGGTTGGAAGGGATGGCTCTGGATGGGGGATGTGGCTGAGAGTGGGTAAAGGACCAAACATGACGGTGGCCTCTCAGTATCTGTATTGCAGCCCATAATGCCCCAAAGTAGAGAGAGAGCGAGAGGAAAGGTGCCTGCCACAGAGGCAGGCTGGGGTGGGGGGAGGGGAGTGGCAGGAGGGATATGGGGGATATCAGTGGTGGGAAATGTACACTGGTCTAGAGATGGGTGTTGGAACATTTTATGACTGAAACTAAGTCCTGATAGCTTTATAACTGTACCTCACAATGATTCAATAAAAAAGTGACAAAAACTTTTAACAAGTTTTTGGTAAAAATTATATGGGTAGAAACAACACAGAAATTGTTTCTCCATGAGAAGTCAGGTGCCAGAAAGTCCCCCCGGGTTCCTGCCCCAGGGTCAGCATCATACAGTCCTCAACCTGAGACAGGAGGGACTCGGTTTGCATGCTAGGTGGGCGGGGAGGGACAGGGCAGTGACCTCACAAGGCCTCATGAGGATTTGACCAGAATTCTCAGCCCAGCAATTTCACCTCAGGAACTTGCACAGAGGAGGAACATGAGCCCCAGCACTCAGCAGTGCTCTCGTCTGACCTTCAGGATGGCAACCTTGAGCTCCTTAGAGCCCTGGGTTTAGCTGAGGAGCTCAATCTCTGCCATCATTACAGGTGATGTGAAAAGGTGATGTGACCGAGTCTCAAACATCACCACTGCAGAGACACAACAGAGGAAGACTGCCCACACGATACCAGGGCACCAGAGACCTGAGCACCTGTGAGCCCAAGGTCCTTTCATGCATCTCCCTGAGGCCTCTTCTGCCCCCCCAGAGAGAAGGGGCATCTCTGGGAACAAGAGTATGTGGAGGGGGCAGAATCTCCTGCCCCCGCACCAGGCTGTCTTCACCGGGGCCCCTTGGAGGGGAGTGGGTTCAGTTTCCCTCCCTGAACCGAACAGAGCCCCAGCAGCCAAAAACCTCCAGAACCCAGCCATAGCCATGCTCAAAGCCCCTCTCCACACGCTCAGTGAGCATCACGCATGAAGGAACCGGCAGAGGAACCCAGCTGTGCGGGACCCAGGGCTGAGATCTCCAAGCCTGCTCGAATCAGGACTGGCCACCTCTCCCAGATCCCCCATTTTCCAGTAGCTTGGCACTCACACCCACACACTGCCCCCGGCACCATGTAATCTCGTCAATGGCCAAGATCCAGAGACTATAAAACAAAGCTCCTGGAAGCTCATAGCTGCATTTGCGGGCACACAACCTCTTAGAGTCTAGCCCACTGATGTGCCTGAAGCAGCACACATGTGTTTGGTTTTAACATACTTGCTTGCATTTTCTTCTATACATTCTCCATCCCTCCCGCAGAGCCGGAAAGCTATGGAGAGTATCCCACGCACACAGCAGAGCCTGGCAAGCTCCCTGTGGTGTATTCGATATTCCAAAAGCAGTAACAATGACAGGTCTTACTCCCCTGCCCCTGAAAGAGCCTCCAATACGGCACTGTTGGGAGGATGAGTAAGGAGAGGCTGCTAAAATCTCAGGGCTGGGACTAATGGAGCCATTACTGGTGCCTGCTTGAGCAAATGGATGAACAACGGGATGACAGTGATACAGTTACCCCAGGCCTGCAAATCCCAAGGAGAAGGTAAAGGCCAGTAAGATTTCAGCTTCTCCCGCACCACCAGAGTCAGTGTGCAGTGCCTGGAATGTTCTTTGGCTGGGAGCTGTTCTCTGCTCTGATGGACTCGCAGGAGTGGACAGAGTGTCCCTTCCTTTCTGAGCTCAGTCATCACCTTTGCGCTGCAGGTTCCAAGCATAGGTGGACATTTGGTTTCAGCCCGCCATCATCCACACCTCCAGTGCACAGCCTGGAGGACAGAGGGGCTGTGGTGTCCCGGGCAGGGGGACATGTGTGCGGACACCTGCCTTTCAAGAACTGGTCACTCTCCTCATCCATCAGCTCTGAGGGACAGACCACACCCCTGAGCCCTCCCACCCTCCTAAAGGAGAGGACAGGGACACAGCTCGGACAAAGAGCAGCAGCAGAGTCGTCCCCCCACCCCGCCCCCCACCCCACCTTGATGCTGCCAGGCTGCAGGAGCAAAGGGCTCTGTGGGCAGTGCCCTGCCTGCCTCAGTCACACACAAAGTGGGCCTGCAAAACTCACAGTTGGCGCCTACTGGCTGAGCGTGCGGTGTCTGCACCCTTCACCAGGCTCCCACGGGAGGGGGTGGTGTCTCCCAGGAAGCTCCCTGAAGGCGAGCAGCTCTGGGAATCCGGTGTTCCAGCATGGCAGTGCACAGACCACCTGCTTTTCTGCTCAGCATCTTAGTGTCTGTCACATCCTCAGGGCTGTCCGGGGACCGGGTGGCCGCTGGAGTTCCAGCCAGCACCAGCCTCCACCTCTGCATGTCAGCTCAGCAGCTCACAAACCTGGGAAGAAGCCGCCTCCCCCCCCCCCCCCTTCAGGGCGACTGTGCAGCTGCCCGAGGCTGCAGGGGGCGCCTGGTTCCCTGGAGCTCAAGGGAGATTGAGGGATTTACCTTTCAGCGTTTGATATTGGCTGACATCAAACTCTTTGCTTCTTAGAGTAAAGGGAGGAGGAAAACCAAGGAGACAGCCTTTGTCACTCCCCGCAGGCCCCTGGGGAAGAGCAGACAGACAGAACAGACACTCGGACCATGGGTACCTCCCACCGTCTCTGTTCTCTAGCCTGGTTCATTCCAGAGCCATCAGGGTCTTCTCTCACGGCAGGGTTTCAGGGTGTCCCTGTCTGAGCCCACGGACCCACAGCAGCCCCGGGTGGGTGGCTCCAGCTCCCGGAGTTCGGAAGGAGATGTGAGTGGAACACTGTCTCAAGGAGTGTGGCAGGGCTGAGGCTCACACAGCCTGCAAGCCTGTGTTCAGTAGGATTCAGAGATACAATTTAGAAATGTATTGAACACAAATTTAATTCACTGTTCTTCTCCTTCTGGAATTTAAATATGTGTGGTCAGGAAATATTAATTTTTTTTTTTACAAATGGCAAAGTTAGGAGCCAAAGGGCTAATACAAGGGGCATGAAGCTTGCCTTGCATGCGGCTGACCAGGTTTGATTCACCACATCCCATATGATCCCCCAAGCAGCACCAGGAGTGATTCCTGAGCACATAGCCAGGAGTAACCACTGAGTATCCCTAGGTATGACCAAAAACTAATAAAAAAGAAAAAATGGCAAATAGATCACAGTAAAATCAGATGTCTTGGGCCTGAAGAGATGGTCCAGAGCACGTGGTCCATCTCTTATATGCTGGATTTTCCACTTCAATTTCCAGCACCAAATAGTCTCCTGAATGTTGCAGTGAGCAGCCCAGGAGGCCCTGAGCACTGCCAGATGTGGACCTGGAGGCCCTGAGCCCTATTCAGAGTCTGAGTAAGTCCCAACCCCATAGGATCAGCTTTACCACACCCCCAGGGCCTTGCCTTGGCCCATCCACCCAATGGGCCAAAAGTCACCAGGGCGGACCCGAGAACTCCACACCACCATATGGGATATCAAGAAAACTTAGAATTTTACATCATGCTAACGGTCATATCTTCTTTTGCATTTTGTCATCACACATGGTCAAATGTGTCCTTTCTAAGTATTGATGACAGGAATAATCAAGAATCTACAGCCATCCAAACAGGGAAAAAATGATTCCTTTTGACATGCACCCTTGTGAGGGGCCTGGGCACAGACATACAGGAGCTGCTCCACCATTGTCCAGTGTGTGGGGAGCAGCCTGCTGTCACAGGCCCGCTGGGGAGGGACGGAGAATGATCTCACACTGACACGATCACATCTGCAAAGCGCAATGCAGGGATTCTTGGAGGCCACAGGCTCGTGCCGTCAGCACTGCTGTTGATTCTGGGTCATTGCTGTCACCCCCGAGATAGCTGGTGTCCCCGAGCAGTGCCTCCTGGGTTTCTCCCTTGGGCTGAGAGAACCATGACCTCTTGGGATGAGCTTTATGAGGGCCGGGCATCTCCTGACTGAAACAGAAGAATGCAACTGAACACAACACCTCTCAGTCAAGGAAAGTGAGTCATTTGGACTTTATTATTTTGTGAGCCTGCTGTTGTACCTGTCTTGGTTGTAGGCTTGTATGTGTATTGTTGGCACTGAAGGGTAAACATCTAATGGGTGACCCCCTGGATGTCCTCTAATTTAATGGCAGTGGATTCAACCGTAATGATTATGAGAAGAATTGAAGGACCCGTGATGTTGTCACAACAAATCCCTGTAGCACACACCTTGAAAGTGTGATAGCACAAACTCTCCCATGGAAAGTACATTTCTGTCCCTGAGTGTGTTTCAGGCTGGAGTTCTCACAGCCACGGGGCATTGAAACACGGTAGAATCAGGGAGGGGCCCGGGACAAGAGGGGCAGGTGCTGAGTGGACTCTTCTCACACAGGGACCAATTTTGATGTCTGAACACACACTAACCCCTAAGCTCCTCCAAGAGTGATGCCGGAGATCAGAGCTGGAGAAGCACCTGAGGGGTGCTGAGCCCCACACAACGGAGGCCTCGCCTCGGTACTGGCAACACCTGCCTGCCTCTGTCTCAGGGACACCCCAGCCGCGCCCTCAGAATAGGCCTGAGGAAGCGAGGGGTGGAGGGAAGGGAAGCCTCGGCAGGGTTGGGGACTGATGAGGCAGATACTGTGCCTAGGGGGCTGTTGGGCTACACACAGTCACCTGAGACAGCCACATCATCTTCCAGGTGCAGTTAAGACACTGTCAGGGAAACATTCACACAGGGAACAGCCTGGGCCCATTTTCCTTCCTTAACTTCTCTGGGGAACTGATTCAATATGAAAGGAGGAAATAATGCCAAGTGTACATTGACACTACGAACAATACCATTGTTGAAAACAGGAGTCCTATTGGAAAGTGACTTAATGTCAGAAAGGAAATGAAACTCACAAATATGATTTATTTATTTATTTATTTATTTTGCTTTTCAGGTCACACCCTCGATGCACAAGGGATACTCCTGGCTCTGCACTCTGGAATTACTCCTGGTGGTGCTCAGGGACTATATGGAACACTGGGGATTCAACCCGGGTCGGCCACGTACAAGGTGAATACCCTACCCATTCTGCTATCATTCCAGCCCCCCTAAATCAGATCTAAGTGTAAATATACTTTTAATTTTTGTTATTGAGGACCATGAAAACCAAAGTCTACATGTGCTACCATGAAGCATTCACATAGATGGTGCCTTACTGGATTCTATGGTACATTTCTATGCACAATTAGAGTAAAGCCCAGGACACTGCAGGAACACCCCAGGCAAGGGGGAGAGGACAAAGAGAAGAGGAGCCTGTTGGCCCTGGGAGAGGACGTCAGGCAACTGCGAAACGGGTCGACTTTCTCTAAAGAGAACCAGCAGTGGGCCACTTTGGTGGAGGTTGGTCTCTCCCCAGAGGAGATGAGCAGCACGAGGAAAGCTATGGCAAGGGGAAATCCCCAGGGTAGCAGAAACTGGGGCATCACTAATGAGGGCCTTCAGGTCCTGCTGTCACTAGAACACAACCTGTCGTGTCTCTGGAACAATAGCTGAGCTCTTCACATCGTGGCTACCAGGAGGACAGAAACAGGGAACAGCAGCTCAGCTTCACCCGAAGGGGCTGGGAGCCAGGGAAACCAGTTCTTTCCTGCTAACAACCTTCACCAGAGGACGATGCTGCAGAGACTGCATCTGCCCCGCTTGAGGGTATACCAGAAGATACCCCGCAGATACCTTGAAAAAGTGCAAGAGCTTCCCCAGCAATGAGAACAGCCCCAGTGCCCAGGGAATGCACACAGGAAGAAGCAGAGCCTTCCTGACAGTGGTGTCCACCTAAGGTTCCTGTGCAGGAAGGAAGTTTCAGAAACCAAGGAGATGAAAGAAGTTTCTGGATAGTATCTGCACATCCACCACCCTGTGATGATGAGACGGCTGCTGCTGGTGTGGGTGCCGAGTGTGTGGAGATGGCCAGGGAGGGACATTGTGTCACTAGGAAATTGCAATATGACACATTCTTTGGGTCAATTCTTTTAATACTAAACTAACTAAATGTTCATAAGAAATATAAAATAGTTGAGATTGTTTAAAGACAAAAAGCAGAGGAGGAGGTGAAGGTGACAGTGTGGACAGCAGCTTATGAAGCACATTCCTGGCCGTGGTGTTGGTTGGACGCCTGAGTCGGGGGCTCCCGCTGGATGGACAGGACGCAGCTGGGGACAGAGAGGGAGAGCTTGGTGACCAAAGCCACACTAGTACGGTCCCTCCCAGGCTCAGGATATCAGAAGGGCCCAGGCTGCCAATCAATCTGAACCGTGGGTCCATGGACACGACGCAGACTGTCCCAGGGACCAGAACCCGGGCCCGCCCCGATCCAGGCCTGGCCCTCCCACCTTTCCTCCTCCGTGATCAGCTCCAGGGCCTGGAACCAGGTGAGAAACTGGTCGTGGGGCCACAGGCGGTAGTTCTCCGCGGCCTCCTGGAGCACAACAATCTCCCGGAGGATTTTAGTTTCCTGGGATATTGCGAAGGAAGGAAGGGAAAGACCTCAGTGGGCGGCGCCAACCAGGCCAGGGCTGCCCAAAGGCGGACTTTCACAGGGATTTGGAAAGGAGAATTTCCACAGGGATCCCCCCTTCACTCTGCCCATCAGCATCTCCACTTGTCTGAGATCAGAAAACACCCTCCACCAGGAAGTTCCCCCTTGATGGATCTCTGTCCCCCATGCGCATGTATGGGTTTCCATTGTTTCATTCTCCTACTGTGAGTGTCAGGCCAGAGGGACAGAGACAAGGAGGATCTGAGAGGGGACCAGGGGACAGGGAAGTCGGGTCCCCTCCTCTGTTCCCCTGCAGAGTCCCAGCTGCTCACCTTTGTGAATTTCTCCTTGTTGAACACCTCCCGCTGGAACAAATAGACAAGGGCATGAGAAAGGGCCTCTGGGGGACCCTATGCCAGGCTCTGAGCTCAAAGGACAGGGCTGGGTGTCAGGGACTCAGGCCCACTCTCCCTGAGACACACTAGGGTGTCCAGCGGGGACAAGGACCTTGTCCCTGAGGTGGATGCTGAGGTCCCTCTGCCCCACGCCTCTTGCTGAGGGAGAGGTTGGGGATGCCCCCGACCTCAGGTGGTTCTGCACCAGGGGCTCTGCTGATCCCTGGGAACTGGGTGACGTGGCCTGAGTGCCCCGTGCTGCTCCTGCCTCAGGTGTCAGCCCAGCGCCAGGGGAGTTTCCCTCAGGAGCTCTGCCCAGGGCTGAGGTGCAGGGGGTGTCGGCTCCAGCCGGCCCAGCCCCCAGCTCACTCACCCCAAAATCCTCCATTTCTCTGTCCAGACTCTCCAGCTCCTGAAGGAAGGGCCCCAGGAAGGGGACCACACCCTGTGCCGAAGGGGCCGTTAGAAAGGGGCCCTGCTTTGGGGTCCTCAGGATACCCCAAGAATCAGCCTCCCACTGCCAGGCTCCAGGTGAGCAGGAGCCTCTTCAGGGCCTCCCAATGTCCTGCCCACAGCTGAGGGCCCTCCCGTGGGTCCCAGGGTCCCAGCCCTCTCCCAGGCTCCCCCACCCACCCTCCAAGCACCAGCTCTGCAACCGCCCACTCTGTCCTGGGTCGGGACTGGGTCAGCCTGAGGCAGGGCTGGGGCCCCGACTTCATGCTGAGGGAAGACCCCTATGGGGGCCACCCCTCTGTCCCTGGGTCCCGCACACGCCCCTCACCTGGCGCCTCCCGAGGTTCCTCAGCCAGGACACAATGCTGCAGCGCTGCTCCTAATGGGGACGAGCACCCAACCCTGAGCCTCTGTTGCCCTCCTGCCCGGCCCCCACTCTCCTCCCTCAGGCCCAGACTGAGGAGAACAGCGACAGCTGAGCGTGCAGCCCCCACCCAGAGCAGCAGCCCCATGCAGAGGCCCCCAAGGCCTCCTGTGCTCACAGCCCCCAACAGGCCTCGACCCAACCCACACACCTGCTGTGCCCATACAGAGAAGACAGGAATGTCACAGAAACCTGACCAGCACACGCCCCTCCCTTCCCGCCTCCTCCATGCAGGCCTCCAGCCTGCAGAATACCTGCGGTGGCTTGCAGCGTCTATGTTTCCGGGCCTGTCTGCACAGGGCCCTCAGTTTCCACAGGCTCCACCTAGGGAGGGAGCACATTTGTCCCGAGGGAGCTGTCCCTGCACCCCCAGGGCCCTGCTCAGCTGCGGAAGCCGAGTCCTGCTCCCTGCCCAGAGCCTGGTTCCCGGGCTGCTGTCCCCAGGGGTCTCAGCTCACTGAGGGGCTCTGCGAACAGGGCTCAGAGGCCGAAGCCCTAGGGGCACCCACCAGGACACGAGGCGCCAGGTTTGGCGAAGTCGGCTGATGGCGGGGCTCTGCAGGGCATAGATGATGGCATAGGTGGACGCCCAGTTGTGGAGGCGCTGGCACTCCTGGGAGGCAAGAGCAGGGGACAGGGCAGCTGGAGTCTGAGCTCCCTGGAGGACTCTGTGCAAAGCTCGATATTGGGCACTCTGAGAGTCTGGGGTGCACAGGGGACACAGAGATCCCCAAGGAAACCCCGGGAGAGCGTGTGCATGACTCAAGGAAGGAGCAGGTAGGATGATGGACCACCCACTGGGACGGCCCCAGGTCACTGTCCCTGCAGGAAACACCCGCGGTCCTAGGAGCAGGAGACCATCTTCCCTCCTGAGCTTCACAGGAGAACAAGCAGCCCCAACTCCACAGGGACCCCTGCCCCCGCATATCCAGGCCCCCAGGACCCAGTGCCCACAAATCCACAGAGACTCTGCCCCCCAGATACCCAGTTTACCAGGACCCAGGGACCCCAACACCACAGGTACCCCACCCAAACATACCTGGAACCCCAGGATCCAGGGACCTCAACCCTCAGGGAGCCACCCCAACATACCTGGGCCACCAGGATCCAGTATTCCAGCATCCGAGCCCGCGTGGGCAGGCTCAGTTCCGAGAGGCAGGTGGTGAGAACACAGTTGGCCACAGTGATGAACTGGCTCTCGATGGCCCGCACAGTGGGGCACACATGTTCATAGCCTGGCTTCTTCCTCATAGAAGAGAGGTCCCCCCGGCAGTGGTATGGCACCAGTTCAAGGAACAGCTCCTATGGAGAGGGACAGGATCAGCCACAGACACCCCAGGAGATAGGACAGAGGACAGGGCCAGTCCCACTCGGTCCTGTGGGGTGTGCTGGACACTGAGGGTCTCATTACTCTGGAACCCAGACTGATGCGAGGTGCAGGCACAGGGCCTCTCTGCCTGCTCCTGGGGCCCTCTCAGGCTCAGGGCCTCCCCGGCTCCCCTCTCTGCACCCCTCAGAGGCACATTCCTCTGTGACAGCTGTGCTGGGGGCTGGTTCCTGCGTCCCCCTCAAAGGGAACCGCCCTGAGGGGCCTCATGGAGTCCAGGCTGCTCAGACCATAGCAGACACGGGGACTCTCGACACTAGTCTACCCGCCACAAAAGCCCCTCCCCCTACTGCACTCTGTTGAGCTCACGGACACGCACCGCACCCCGTGCCTCCCCTGACTGGGCCATCTCAGCCATTCTGGGACAGTGCGGGCTCAGGGAGCCGCCACAGAGGGTGAGTGTGGGCCAGGAGGGCCGCTGCTGGCAGAGGTGCCCGGGGAGGCAGGTGTGGGCGGACGCTGCCTCTCACCTTGTCCATGAGTGTCAGCTGCTCGGCCACCAGCCGGGCAGGGAACGTGCTGATGGAGACCTGCTCGTTCCCTGAACTGGCATCATGCGTGTCTCCAGACCCGGCATTCTCCAGCTCAGCCCGTGGTGCTACGGCCGCAGCTGAGGCTTCGAGAGGCTCCGACTCTGGGGCATCCCGCGGAGGCAGGCCCAGCTCCTCAGGTGGTTCTGGGACAACTGCTGGGGCTGGAGCAACATCTGAAGAGAAGGGCCCCGCCTCAGGGTCCCGCCAAGCCACAACCAGAAACAGCAGAGCCCTGTCCTCAGACCACGACATACAGGAGCCCGGCCACCCCAGAGGGCAGGGCCTTTACCATGAGCCCTGATCAGTGCAGTCAGGAGAAGTTCCTTCCTCAGATGAACTTGGAGGCCACAGTCAGAGAAATGCACCAGAATGCAGCCCAGCATCGATTGCACGGGGACACAGCACAGCCACTCAGCACATCCCTCAGGCCAGGACCCTGACATGGGACTCAGGGCGCTGGGGAGAGTGCGGGGAGCAGAGTCAGGACCCTGGAACGTGCCTCCCCTGCTCCCAACAGAAGGTCCCCTCACCTGGAGCCCAGCTGAGCCATCATGCCACTGAGAAGATCCAACAGAGAACCTGTGACTGGGTCCCCACACCCTTGGCCCCCAAGGTCGTGAAAATGACCTTCCCCACCTGGGCCTGTCCTGGGCTGCTGGGAATTCTAGAGCACCTGCCGGGGCCCGTCTGCTGCTGCAGGCCCAGGGATGCTGAGCAGGAGGGGGTGAGAGGAGGCCAGACAATGGCGGTGGGGCAGGGAGTGTGGGCCACTCAGGGAGACCCCAGCCCAATCTGCTCTGTTTCATGAGCCCTGGGACCCCTCTTCAGCCCTCTGTGATGCAGGGACCCTGTCAGGGAGGTTCCCGTGTTGGGGAAATGATGCCTGAGCTCTGACTCTGCCCACACATGGCACCTAACACAGCCCTGTGTGTCCACTCTGGATGGAGGACCCTGGACCACTCACTGCATCAGTGCGTCTCCGTAGTTGAGAACCTGCTCCAAGTACGGGAGGAGGCATCCAGACCTAGAGGAAGCAGGACAGTGCCCATGGAGTGTTCGGGACACACGGCAGGATCCTGAGGCTCAGACCAGGACTCAGTCCCAGGGAGTCGCTCTGTTCTCGCGTGACAATGTTGTGTGGAGAAATGCTGCATGACCAGGTGCTGCTTTGATGTATGGAAAAACACCCCACCAAACCCTTCTCCTGTCCCGGGGTGCTGGGACACCTGTGTGTCCCCAGAGACATCTAATCGCTCACAGCAGTGCTGAGAGGAAGACCAGGGCATGGGTGGACAGAAATGCTTTGGAGCTCAGAGGGGGTTTCCTGTGCATGTACTCTGGGAGTCCCAAGCCACAGGCTCTGAGTGTTGCGGCTGCTGTTCCATGGGCAGGAACAAGAATGAACAGGAAGCTCATGGCCAGGAGACCAGGCAGCAGCCCAGCACTGTCACGGCCCATCCCATGTCCACCTCCAGGACCTTGCGTGACTCTCTCCACACTGTGTTCAGAAGAACCAGCAGAAGCCCAGAGAGGCCCTGGCCCCTTCTGAGCACCCCAGGCGGGGAGGCAGGTGAGGCCCAGGGGCTGGCGGGGTGGCTCTCACCAGCGCAGCATCTGGTGCAGGTTCCGCGTGGGAATGGGGAAGGCCAGGCCGGTAGGAAGGATGGTGGTAACAGAGGAGAACTTCCGCTCAGGGGAGGTTTGCATCAGGGAGACCAACATCTCCACAGTTCTTTCGCTGAGGGTCAGCATCGTGCAGGCCTCATCCAGAGAGCGCGGGCACACGGGCTCCTCCTGCTGGTGGGCAGGGGGTGCAAGGTGGTCAGCAGGTTCCCCATGGAGCCGGTGCTGAGGGTTTGGAGCTCAGAACTGCGGGAAACCAGCTCCTGGGGGCGGAAACAGGAGCTCCCACATGTGCGAGGAATCGGGCTGAGGACTGCCCTTCTGACCAGTGAAGTTTGCTGTTGTCAGTTGGGGGCATTCACAGGCCAGAGGACAAGCACGGCCCTGAGGATCTGAGCAGGTCCCTCCTCATTAGCAGAGAAGCTCCCGCAGCTACTCTCGGGACCTGCTTTCTCTTCAGTTTCTTCTGCCCCCATGAGGGGGCCGGGGATTCCCGTTGGGGGGCTTCAGAGCTGTGGCAGTTCCTCCCTAGTTCTCCCCCCATCCTCTGGGCCCTCCTGTGAGGTCCCCCTTTGCCCAGTGGCCAGTGTATTCTAGTGTTTCCCCTAGTGGAGAGAGCTGGCATGTGCCACCGAATCTCCCCTCCAGGAGTCCCTGGGCCAGCCCACAGACTCTGTCCCTGGCCACTAGGAGGCGGGGCCTCTCCTGCCTTGGGCCTGTGCTGGGGAAGCCTCAGACCCAGACTGCAGCAAGCAGCCACAGGAGGGCCCTGCTCTGCTGCTGAGATGCTCAGGAGCTGATGCCAGCTGAGGTCTCCCTGCGCTGTGGGCTGAGTCCTGTCCCCACGTGTCCTGAGGGAGTGTAGGGACGCAGCCAACACAGCTCCTTACTCAGGGCCTCCTTCCCCAGGGATGCATCCAAGGAATGGCAGTTTCAGGGAAACGGACACCGCAGTCCTCTGCTCATTCTCTCTCTAACCCCCAACCTGAACTGCTTCCTGCCTGGAGAGTCAGCCAGACAGGGGACCTGTCTGAGCCCCGTGTCCCTGGGCCATGAGGACAAGGTCACACAGCAGCAGTGCAGACACACAGTGTGACTGAGGGGAATGTGGGCGTGGCCCTCTGGGTCAGCTCCATGTTCTGAAGTGGGTGGGGATGGACTTTCAGTGACCCTGTGCCAGAGGAGCATTGGGGATTGGATCACTCTGAGATGGGCCGTGGACACCCCGAGGGGTCACCATGGAAGTGTCACAGGTGTCTTGGGTTGGGGCCTGGGCTCTGCACCCACCTCCCCATCTCAGACCCCGAGTGTGGGAACCCATGTCACCTGCTCACCTGTGCCAGGCACTGGCTATTACTGCAGACATGTGGTCCTGGGCTCCTGTCCTGGCAGGTAGAACAGCTGCTTCCCACCAGGGGCTCCACTGGGATGTCCCGAGCTGAGCTCTGCAACACAGAGTCCGTCACGCCCAGGAGGGACCTGACACGGGGGCCCCCTTGAAGAATCTGTTTGGTCCAACAGTTAAATATCATCTCTCACCACAGAGACTGCACACAGCGAAAGGAAGAAGAATGACCAGTGCTGGCACAGATGCAGGGAGAAAGGGGCTGTCATTCATTGTGGTGGGAAGACCGACTGGCAAAGCCCTTTTGGGAAACAATATGGCCATTCTGCCCTGCCCCCCACCTCAAATTAGTTTCCTTAGGACCCAGTAATGCCACTTCTGTGAATATACCACAGACTAAATAGGCACAGAGCTGAAAAATCGCCTGCACTTCTATGTTCACTGCAGCACTATTCACAGTAGCCTGAATCTGGTAACAGCCTGAGTGTCGAGAACAGAGAACTGAATAAGGAAATTATGGTACATCTACACTATGGAATACTACACAGCCACCAGAATAAACATCATGAAATTCAATTAGTATGACACTAGTTCCCAAGGATATTGGAAACAGGGCCAGGAGGGCTGGTCCACAAACTTTTGGGAGAGACAGGGAAGGAAGTTAGGATAGAGAAGGGCCACTATGATAAAGGTAGCTAATCATGAATGAAAACTGTGTGCTGAATGTAGGTAACAGAACAAACATGATAACCTCGATAACCTCTCAGTACCTGTATTGCAGTCCAGAATGCTCAAAAGGAGAGAGAGAGAAGAGAGAGGAGAGAGAAAAATAGAGAAAGAAATAGAGAGAGAGGGGGCTGGAGTGATAGCACAGCGGGTAGGGCGTTTGCCTTGCACGCGGCCAACCCGGGTTCGATTCCCAGCATCCCATATGGTCCCCTGAGCACCGCCAGGGGTAATTCCTGAGTGCAGAGCCAGGAGTGACCCTTGTGCATCGCCAGGTGTGACCCAAAAAGCAAAAAAAAAAAAAAAGAAATAGAGAGAGAAAGAGAAGAAAATTTCGTGCCATAGAGGTAGGTGTGGAGTGAGGGTGGTGGGAGGGAAACTGGAAATGTTGGTGGTGGGAAATATACACTGGTGAAGGAAAGGATGTTTGAACATGTATGACCGAAAGCCAATCAAGAACAACTTTGAAACTGAGTATCTCATGGAGATTCCATTTTTTAAAAACTGTTTTGTCAAGAGTGTCCATGACACACACCAGCCTTCCCTCACGAGGCAGCAGCTCCTTCCGGTAGGAACACGACTCACTCCCGTCAGACACCCTTGGACCATGACCCACAACTCAAACAATCAAATTTAATTCACACACAGACACACACACACACGCACACACACAGGAACAGGGGTGTGAGTCCACTGAAGTACATCACAACTCTGAACTATTGACCCAGTTGACCCCGATTACCCTTGAGTTCCTCCTCACCTGGGACAGGTGTTGTGGGTAGGGTGGAGCCCTCCTCCACAGTCTGCAGGGACAGGGATCACCCTCACTCTGGCCTCGCCTCAGCCCAGAGCCTCTGATCTTGGGCATACAACATGAAAACATGTCTATTGCTTCTCAGTGCAAGTGAACTAGACGGTCACTTTCTCGAGAATGAGCCCACAGGGGAACCAGGGTTCTATGGCAGTTGGGGATGGTCACCAGGGAAGTGAGGTCATTTTCCAGAGTTCTATGAGCTGATGAATTCCTTCCATCTGACCAAATGCCCTCCCCTGCTATGGCACCCACTGACTGAACCAGGGAGTTGAGAGTTTTCCCCGACTATCTGGAAATAGAATGTGGGTCCTAACTCTGAGGATTTAGTTCAACTGGATTTTCCATGTCTCCCCCGTCCAGGCTGACCAGACCCCTGGGCCCTGGACTCCAAAGTTGCGTCCTCCATCCCACAGGCCTGGGAATCCTCTCCCCTCTCTGGCTCCCTCCCCTCTGCAGAAGCAAATGTCACTGAGGGTTGGGACAGGATGTCAGGCTCAGGGAGGTAGGGCCTGTGCATGAGACAAGAGCAACTGGTGTCCCCCATAAGCACCAAAACTTGCCCCCCAGTCAGGTCATGACTTCCTCCCTCTCTACAGCTAGAGTGGAAGCAACTGTGTGTCAGAGTGTTCAGGATCCCGGTGTCCTACTCGATTCTCCTCATTCTGCTCTAAAAGCATCGAACTAATTTCCTCAGCAAACTGCCATCCCTGTAAGTGCCCTTCCCCCCAAAAGAAGGCCATGATGCTCAAGGAACTTGGCCCACTCAGTGGCCATGCACAGGGCCTCTGTCTGGGAAACACCTGCAGGGGCTGCATTCCCGGATGGGCTACAGGCACAAGAGTCTCCAGATGCCCACTCAGAGGGTGGGAGCAGAGGTTTGGCTGTCCCCTATTGGGATTTGACTCAGCCATCCCTCCTTCAGGGACACCAACCTCTCCTGCCCTCAAACACCCTCCGTCCCTGCATCTTGCTTGATCAGGAACTTCTTCTTAGGCTGAGACTCACCGAGCCAACAGAGATGGCCCTGCAAGGGCGCCTGCTCGGAAGTTGCTGTGCAGTCTTGGGTGAGGGGCAGGTTTCCAGTGGAAGGCAGCGACTCTCCCTTGCTAACTGCATCCAAAATGGGAGCCATGTTCATTGCCATTGTAAGGGTGTCTGTGACAAGACCCATGATCTAGAGGCAAACATTGGCTGGTGCCCAAGTCAATGTGAAGCTGTGGTACATACAGAGTCATACCTGTCAGCTCCTAAAGAAAGGTGACTATCTACCTATCTCTAACTCTACCCCTACCCACACTCCTACCCCACCCTTAACCCTATTAATAACCGTCTCCAAACCCTATCTGAAACCTAAACCTAGCCTAAACTTAACCAAACCCTATTCCTCAGCTTAACCCTAATGCCCTAACCCTAACCTAACTCCATCCTCAATTTCAACTCATCCTTAACTCTAACCACAACCACAACCCCTACCCTCGTCCTAACCCTTAACACTAAACACATTTCCAACCCTAACCTAACCAAACTGTAACCCTAACCAAATCCTAACCCACTCTACTCTAACCCAACCTTAACCTTAAACTGAAACCTAACCCTAGCCCTAACCCTATACCTAACTGTAACCCTAACCCTCTTCTTGCCCCTTACCTCTAACCTTATACTAAGCCCTACCCCTACCCTGACCTTGACTATGTCCCTACTAATACTCCTGTGACAACCCTAATCTACCCCAAACTAACCGGAACCCCAACCAATCCTAACCCTACCCCTATTTCTACCCCTTCTTCTAACCTTAACACCCTAAACTATACCAAATCTATCCCTAATCAACCCTAACCCAACCACAACCACAACCCCACTCTAATTCTAACCCTAAACAAACCCTACCCCTAGCTCTAACCCTAACCGTAAACACTAACCTTAACCCTAACCAACTCTAACTTTAACCCTGATCCTGACCCTGACACTGACCCCTACCCCATCCTCCGACCCTACCTCCTGACCCTGACCTCCACCCTGACTCTAATCCTAACCCTAAACCTAAACCCAACCCAGCCCAACTCTAACCCTAACCCTACCCTAATACTAACTCTACCCCTACTCCTACCCCTAGCCCCAACCCTAACTTGAACCTTCTACAACTAACCCTTAGTCTCTTACCCTAACCTCACCCTCACCCTCACTCTTACCCCCACCTTCAGGACCCTAATGGAACAATACCAATCCTAACCCCAACCCCTAATCCTAACCCTAGTTCTAACCTAAATCCCTAACCCGAACTCTAAACCTAACCACCCATTCACCTCCCCGAAACTTACTGTTCAGAAACTGTGCACCAAGTGGTCACCTGTCATTAACCCATATCTATCGGATGCCATTGAGGCAGACTTACCTGGCAGCGCATGATATGCCAAATGCACATGGAACTGTATGTGGTAGGCATCAATACTGACAAGCAACTGCACGGCTTGAGGAAACACTGGCATGCTCTCTTTAGAAGGACGGCACTGTAGAAGAAGATTATGAGCAATGTGACAAGCAAAAGATTGCAGTGTGGGGAAGAACCCTCACACTGAAGAAAATATGTCCCATAGTCCAGGGTAGGAATCATCCTCCATGCTGCGTAGGAAGGATGCTGGTTAATGTGATGATATCCATGCTTTGTCAGCCTCTGTGACACTAAGTGGCATGTTTTTGTTGTTGTTGAGGAAAGACATAAGCATGAATCAGTAGTTCAGAGATTTCAAGGGAAGCAAGTGATCTTAAAGAAAAAGAGGATGACACTGTGATATTCGAAATCAACCTACCAAGTCATAAACAACTTGTTATGGCATGAGAACGAGGCAGGAGAGAATGTCTGTAGAGGGAAATGCTTCCGTTAGCCATGAAAAAAGAGCCAAGTGGGCCTCTCTGGCTCCTGATCAAGCTGCTGCTTAACAGCCATGATCCCAGAGACTCAGAAACAGATCTCGGAACCCAGTGGCTTTTGGCAGAAAAGTGTCCAGACTCCGCATTAGGTTACCAGCCCCTGGTATTTCAGAATTTCAGAATTCCAACATCGCACAGCTACGCGACATCATAAGCTATTCCTATTCAGCAATAGAAAACCAATTGTCAGTGTTGCCTTTTCAGCAGACCTGAGTGCCGGGGTAAAATCCCAAATAATAATGGTGGGCCTGCTGTCAAAATATTGAATGTGATCAAAGTAGAGAGAGAGAGTAATGAGGAAATCATCTGCCACACAGTAAGGGGAGGATGTGGGATGTGGGGCATACTGGAGTTTTTGGTGGTGGAAAATGTCCACTAGTGAAGGGATGGGTGTTTCATTATTGTATGACCAAACCTTAAAACCAAAAGCTTTGTAACTACTCTCACAGTGATTCAATAATCACTGTACCACTGTCATCCCATTGTTCATCAATTTACTCAAGCAGGCACCAGTAATGTCTGCATTCTGAGACTTATTGTTACTGATTTTGGCATATAGAATACACCACGGCTAGCTTGCCAGGCTCTGCCGTGAGGTTGGGATACTCTCGGTAGCTTGCCAGGCTCTCTGAGAGAGACAAAGGAATCGAACCTGTGTCAGCCCCATGCAAGGCAAACGCCCTACCTGCTGTGCTATCACTCCAGCCCAATTCAATTAACAAATTTATAAAAAATAAATAAATATATCGATTAAGAAAAAAGAGCCAAGTAGTATTTCATGACAACAAAACATAAAATAAGACTCATTCAGTGCTTCAGACAAATGCAGCAAATGAGCAGAGAAGTAAATTTCAGATACTGCTTCAATAGAAATGAAAAGGTATGCAGAACCATGATCACATGAATTTGAGGTACTCTGAATAACCTCTCATGAGCAGGCAACCAAAAGACTATCTTTTCTTGAATGTTCCTGGGGTCATAGACAGGAATACTCAAGCAGGGTTTATTCCTACCTCTATGTTGTGACAAATCCTGGCAGTGTCGAGGATAAATCCTTCCATATAGAAGGCCACGTGTTAAATTCCAGCTGGCCAAGTGGGAGGAAGTGCTCTACATGCTGCATTAGCACTCCCGTTCCCAAAGGAGGGAATATAAATCAAAAGTTGTAGAATACTGTTAATAGCAATGTGCACCATCATGAGTATGAATGGGGACAAGTAGTATTAGTGCCACAGTGTTACAGGATAATTTTGCATGTGTGTGAGAGAATGACAGAGAGGGACAGTAGGTCAGGAAGCAAGAAGAAACTATGTGTGTGATGTCCAATCAAGCCATCAAAAGGACACAGCAAACAAACGTGCCAAGGGCTCAGAGCAAACAACCTAATGCATATTGGAAAAAGTAGAGATGTGAGAACGAGTATTGACCTGTTCTTGTGTTCAGCCTGTGAGAGAGTGATTTCAAAAGTGCATCTTATTACATTGTGAGGAATGAACTTTTGAAAGCATCTGTGTTCACCTGAATCCATGTACTCAGTCCATGAGGCTGTTAGCCCCATAGCCCCATGATTTTTCTCTTATTTCTGTCTCTTTCCTTAATCCTGAGGTAATGACTGCTTCCTTCAAAGCCTGTTCGCCCGTGCAGGTGCCTAGCAACTGCACTGTTACAGGGACCGGAACAGTAAGAACTGGCTGACATCAACTCCAAACAAAAAAACCTCAATAAACTAGGAGTACCCAGAACTGAGGCAGTGGATCCCTGCTGAAGCAGAGTAAGCAAAACCCCAAGGGTGAGTGTGTTCTTGAGATTTGGCAATCAGGGTAAGAATGGGGCAAAAAGAGCTTCTAAACATGGGGAGAATATTCAACTCCTACAAGCACTGATGCATATAATGCATATACCAGGATTAAAAATGAAAAGGAAGACTTTCTGAAATTATTTCAGGCTTTGGGCAGCATGATCCCTGGCCACCCTCCAAGGAACTTTACATTCCAAACAATGGAAGAAGATGATCTGAGAACTTGTTTGATCTTAGAACTGATCTTAGAACTAACAGAGGCTCAAAGAAAAGGGGCATCCTACCTGATTCTGAGTGGTCCCTTTATTACTTGGTCCTATCAGCTTTAGAATCTTAAAATTAGAAGGGCACACTTTCCTCTCAGATCAGGCATGAGACAAGGATGTCCACTCTCACCACTCCTCTTCAATATAGTACTGGAAGTACTTGCGATAGCTATTAGACAAGAAAAAGAGATTAAGGGCATCCAGATAGGAAAGGAAGAAATCAAACTCTCACTATTTGCAGACGATATGATACTATATCTAGAGAAGCCTAAAGCCTCTACTAAGAAACTCTTAGAAACAATAGATTTATACAGTAAAGTTGCAGGCTACAAAATCAATACCCAAAAATCCATGGCCTTCATATATGCAAACAATGAGGCAGAAGAAAGGGTCATGAAAAAAGCAATCCCATTCACAATCGTGCCCCAGAAAATCAAGTACCTCAGAATCAGCTTAACCAAGGAAGTAAAAGACCTCTACAAAGAAAACTACAAAACGCTACTCCATGAAATCAAAGAAGACATGAGGAAATGGAAACATATACCCTGCTCATGGATAGGGAGAACCAATGTTGTCAAAATGGCAATACTCCCCAAAGCATTATATAGATTCAACGCGATCCGTATAAGGATACCCATGACATTCTTCAAAGAAATGGATCAAGCAATCTTAAAATTCATATGGAACAAAAAACGTCCAAGGATAGCTAAAACAATTCTTGGGAAAAAGATGATGGGAGGCATCACCCTCCCCAACCTCAAACTTTACTACAAAGCAGTAACAATTAAAACAGCATGGTACTGGAACAGAGGCAGAGCCGTAGACCAATGGAACAGGGTGGAATATCCCTACACACAACCCCAAATGTATGATCATCTAATCTTCGATAAGGGAGCAAGAGATGTGAAGTGGAGCAAGGAAAGTCTCTTTAACAAATGGTGCTGGCACAACTGGACAACCACATGCAAAAAAATGGGCTTAGACCTTGACCTGACACCATGCACAAAAGTCAGATCAAAATGGATTAAAGACCTCAACATTAGACCACAAACCATAAGGTACATTGAAGACAAGGTCGGCAAAACCCTCCATGATATTGAAGATAAAGTTATCTTCAAAGGTGACACGGAACTAAGCAATCTAGTAAAAACAGAGATCAACAAATGGGACTACATTAAACTAAAAAGCTTCTGCACCGCAAGAGATACAGTGACCAGAATACAAAGACTATCCACAGAATGGAAAAGGATATTTACACGATACCCATCAGATAAGGGGTTAATATCAATGGTATATAAAGCACTGGTTGAACTCTACAAGAAGAAAACATCCAACCCCATCAAAAAATGGGGCGAAGAAATGAACAGAAACTTTACCAAGGAAGAGATACGAATGGCCAAAAGGCACATGAAAAAGTGCTCTACAAGACTAATCATCAGAGAGATGCAGATCAAAACAACCGTGAGATGCCACCTCACACCACAGAGACTAGCACACATCCAAAAGAACAAAAGCAACTGCTGTTGTACAGGATGTGGGGAGAAAGGGACCCTTCTTCACTGCTGGTGGGAATGCCGACTGGTTCGGCCCTTCTGGAAAACAATATGGACGATTCTCAAAAAATTAGATATGGAGCTCCCATTTGACCCAGAAAGACCACTTCTGGGAATATATCCCAGAGAATCAAAAAAGTATAACCAAAATGACATCTGCACATGTATGTTCATCGCAGCACTGTTTACAATAGCCAGAATCTGGAAAAAACCCGAATGCCCCAGAACGGATGACTGGTTGAAGAAACTCTGGTACATCTATACAATGGAATTCTATGCAGCTGTTAGAAAAAATGAGGTCATGACGTTTGCATATAAGTGGATCAACATGGAAAGTATCATGCTAAGTGAAATGAGTCAGAAAGAGAGAGACAGACATAGAAAGATTGCACTCATCTGCGGAATATAGAATAATAGACTATAAGACTAACGCCCAAGAATAGTAGAATTAAGTACCAGGAGATTGTTTCCATGGCTTGGAGGCTGGCCTCTCATTCTGGGTAACTCAGGGAAGGGACCACCAAGTAAAATGTGGTCGGAGGTCATGTGGGGGAAGGGTGATGCAGGCTGAATACAGACTAGAGACTGAACACAATGGCCACTCAACACCTTTATTGCAAACCACAACACCTAATCAGAGAGAGAGAACAAAAGGGAATACCCTGCCATAGTGGCAGGGTGGGGTGGGGGGAGACCGGACTGGGGAGGGGGGAGGGATGTTGGGTTTACTGGTGGTGGAGAATGGGCACTGGTGAAGGGATGGGTTATCGAACTTTGTATGGGGGAAACATGAGCACAAAGATGTATGGATCTGTAACTGTACCCTCACGATGACTCTCTAATTAAAAATAAACTAATTAAAAAAAACAGGCTTGTATGCAGTAAGAAGCTGACTCTCTTTATATTACAGGACTTCGTGGCTTAGCTGCAACAGAATGCGATGATTCCTCAGATTTGGAACAATTGCCTTGTACCTGTCTCTCCCATGCCAAAGTTTGGCAGTGGGGATATGAGCCTTGTATAGCCCCGTGGCAATTATAAATGCAAAAGCTAATCCCAAGATCAATATCTCTATGGATCAATTGACAAGAACTGACATTTGGGTAGATAGAGAACTACAATCTGCTTACGGCAGTAAGGTTAGTTCCCAAGTTAGTAGCTGTCCTCTAAAAGCTTGGGGGAAAAATCCACTCCAAGATTCACAGTTCAGGGGCTGGAATGATAGCACAGAGGTAGGGCGTTTGACTTGGGCGTTCGATTCTGACCATCCCATATGGTCCACAGAGCACCGCCAGATGTGATTTCTGAGTGCAGAGCCAGGAGTCAGCCCTGAGTATCGCCAGGTGTGACCCAAAAAGGCAAAAAAAAAAAATAGATTCACAGTTCATCCCTTTGTTAATGTTAAACAAGGGACTGAGTAACCTATGTGGATGTCAACGATCATTTGACTAAGATTGTTCCCATTTCATGGAGCTCAATATATACTGCTGCATATGTTGTCCTTTGACAAGGCTAAAATAGATTGCTATTGGGCTTTAGGACTGGTAAAACAAAAGGAAAATTCAATGATTATATTAAAGCTTGCAGTAACGTAGAGCTGATATGATGCTGTGCCTAGCAGAAATGCATGCAGCTAAAGCACAGGGCTATTATTTATTGAGCATGGTAATATAATCTTAAATGTGAGTAGTAAAATGAAGTTTACCATCAAAGTATCTGCAGTAGGTTTTTTATTTTGTTTTGTTCTGTTGTTTATTTATTTATTGAATCACCATGAAATACCGTCACAAAGCTTTTGTGTTTGAATTTTGGTCATACAATGATGAAATACCCATCCCTCTACCATTACACATTTTCCACCACCAAATCCCCAGTTTTCTCTTCTTGCCCCAGCCCAATGCTTTCCCTACCTGTGTGGTGACAATTTCTCTCTCTACTTTGATTACATTGAATATTTAGACACCAGTCTCCCATTATTATTTGGAATTTTCCCAACACCATTCAAACCTGACAAAAAAGCAATGCTAGACAATTTGTTTTGTATTGCTTATTATGAATAGCATATAGTGTCATGCAGCTTCTCTCCTGGAATTCTATACTTTTAATATGTAGGTTTTAGAGAGATCTCTGCAGTGAGCTGCTCAGTTCCGAGGTTTGTTTGTGTCTCTGGATCATGGTCCTTTAGGATCTTAATAAGTAGCCGGGGGCATTTCATGGGTGTCACCTAAGAGTCCCATCGGCGGCGGGAAGGAGAGGGACCAGCTCCTCCCCTGTCCCATGAGGTCTGGTGTTTGCCGCTACTGCTCTCACATACCTGGGCTTTTCATTGAGTTCTGGAAGATGGCAGCCACTGGATTTCGGAGGGGGCAGGCAGAGGGACAGCACTTGCTCCCATCTGGAGTAGCCCGGTGAAAGTGGCCTACTGCAAATTCTGGAAGCATCTCTGCAGCTAGCTGATCAGATCCAAGATTCCTTTGTGCGTCTCTAGTGTCTGCATAGTTAGAAAATTATAGGACCAGTATGTAACAGCAGACTGCACCATTCAGATAGATAGTTTTCTAAGTAAACATAGAATTCAGAGAGGCAATGAATGCTACAAAAGGATTACAAGTCTCAACCATAATCTCAGAAGAGCAACTTGACCATCAGACAATTTCAAAGTAAGTCAATGAATGACAAATATTGGTAACAGTGACTCTTTCGTTTCATTTCTTTGTGACACACCAGGCAGCACTCAGGGACTACTCCTGGCTCAGGGCTCAGGAACCACTATAGCATGGCTTAGGGGACCCTATGGAGAGCCAGGGATCAAGCTTATTATGGGCTTGTGAAAGGAAAGTGTCTTAGCTGCTATAACCTTGATCCAGGCCCTGATGGAAGCACACTTCAAGAATATGAAATGATGCACAGTTCTTCAAAAACTAGAAATTGAATTTCCATATGCCCCTGCAATGCCACTTCTGGGAATATATCCTGAGGATGCAAAAAAGCACAATAGAAATGACCTCTGTACCTATATATTCATTGCAGCAGTGATTACCATAGCCAAAATCTGGAAACAACCCGAGCGCTCTAAAACAGATGATTGGTTAATGAAACTTTGGTACATCTACACAATGGAATACCATGCAGCTGTTAGGAGAGATGAAGTCATGAAATTTGCTTGTAAATGGATAGACATGGACAGTATCATGCTAAGTGAAATGAGTGAGAAAGAGAGGGATAGACATAGAAGGACTAACTCATGTGCAGTATAGAATAACATCACATGAGACTGACACCCAAGGACAGTAGATACAAGGGCCAGGAGGATTGCCCCCTAGCTGGAAGCCTGCTTCATAAACGGAGGGGAAAATACAGATGAAATAAGGAGGGGATCACTAAGAAAATAATGGCTGAAGGACTCAGTCGGGATGGGAGATGTGTGCCGAAAGTAGATAATGGACCAAACATGATGACCTCTCAGTGTCTGTGTTGCAAGCCATAATGCCCAAAAGTAGAGAGAGAGTATGGGGAATATTGTCTGCCATGGACACAGGCGGAGGGTGGGAAAGGGGGGGGTATACATGGGATATCGGTGGTGGGGAATGTGCACTGGTGGAGGGATGGGAGTTCGATCATTGTGAGATTGTAACCCAACCATGAAAGCTTTGAACTATCTCACAGTGATTTAATAACATTTTAAAAACAAAGAATATGAAATAAAATTAATATTTCCCTGTGCTCTGTAGAAACACTTGGCAGGCAAAGAGAACAGAAGGATGTGGCCGAGATGTGATCCTGGGGGCCGCACGTGTGTGGCCTCTCCGCAGCTGCACAAGCTTGACTCCAGAGGCCAGCTAAACTACTTTTGGTATGGGAAGCTCCTTGCAGATTGTCTCCAGACTGAGAACTGAGCCTCGACTCCATGCCTGCCCAGGAGGGGAAAGGTATTTCTCTATCTCGCCTTTTTCCTTCCCGGGAGTGACTGGCGTGGCGACCACCATATTATGAGGACCGAATATGAGAGTTACAAGCTTGCAGTGATCCCATATCTGGAAGAAATTTCCCTGGACTTAGTTGCTAAAATACAGAAGTCCAAAACCGCATGGCCGCTATTGCGGCTGCACGATCTCATATCTCTTCACAACAGGTGTGACTCTAGTGGGGAACTCCTAACAATAATAGTGAGGTTTTTGTTGAAATATTGAATGTAACCAAAGTAAAGAGAAAGTAAAGTGAAGTTTATTAGTTCGGGGGGGATGGGAGGTGTACTGAGTTTTTGGTGGTTTTTTTTGGTGGTGGAATATGCACACTGGTGAAGGGATGGTTGTTTCAGCATTGTATAACTGAGACTTAAACCTGATAGCATTGTAATTTTCCACATGGTGATTCAATAAAATAAAAAATAAATAAAAAAGAGAACAGAAGGATGCATAAAGCAACAGGTGTGCAAAGGAATGAAAACGGCCAAGAGTAACATCAGGTCATGCTCATTCAAGTGAGGCGTGTGACACTAAGTGAGAATAAAAACACATTCTAAAAACACAAGAATGGTTCCGTGGCTTATCATTCCAAGCAAGTGAAGTGAGTGTAGCACCTGACCAGTTAGTAGATCCAAAGAAATCTGCAGGGAATGATTAAAGATGCGCATACCTTTCTAGAGCAGGAACCCCAAAGACCCATTGCTGAATACCAATGTACATTCACACTTCCTACTAACCACAAACAGCACTTACTCCCCTCCCCACTCCATCCCCTAAACGGCCATCCTGAACCACAACTAAGGGGTCCTTGAACAATACATACGCTCTGGATCTAGTAGATTACATATGTTCCACCATATAAAAACTGAGAGTTCATTCATGACTCATAGAGTTACCCATTGTAAAAACTGAAAAGTCAGAACACAGTTGAATGCAACAAAACCTTTTCCACTAATTGTGAATAAATGTGCATGTGACATGATACACTTCTGAATACCAATGTACATACACACTTCCTCCTGAGTACAAACAGCACATACTCCCCTCCCCAGACCCCTGTGTGTGAGTGACTCACCTCTGCACAGCACCTCCCTCTCAGGCACCACCATCTCAGCGGGAAGCGAACAGTGTTGTCGCAGGAGTAGGAGCAGTCTCGGGGTTCTCTGTTGGATCACAGTGAGCACCAAGCCAGGCATGCTTGTCAGGGTTCTGGAGGTTGACAGGAAAACCTAGATAAGAGGCATGTAATGCTTGCCAAAACCCCACGCACATGGTCAGAGACATGACACAAGTTAAAGTGCTCAAGGGTTGACTGTAAGTGGTCACTGGCACGATGTCCAGCACAGCCCATTTCAATGGATTTCCCCTTTAGATCTTTCTGTGGGTGGTGTTCACCCAGTGCTCTCAGATCTGTATGCTCCTACTACTTCATCAATCGCTGTGCAGAGGCAAAGAGCTGTATGAGGACACCATACCCTCCATCTGACGATGAGCACTAGTCATTACTTAATATAGTGGGAAGCAATATGTAAATCTACAATTCCCTAGGCTGTCACACAGGGCCTCAGACATGTTAAGTTTATAGCCTTTCCACTGCACGTGAACAATTGTGAATTCTTAGCTCACTCACACTACAAAATGAATGCAGTATTAGAAGTAGTGTTCCACTGAACACTTCATGATCTTTTAGAACTGCTCCCTTCAGACAGTCCCTAAGACAGGGCAGTCATGATCTTCTTATAGTAACACTCTATTATAGTAACTACCCTAAGTGTGTAGTGCACCCTGTGTGTATAGCTACCCTAAGTGTATAGGGTATAGTAACTACCCTAAGTGTAGCAGTAGCAAGGCAGGGGTCCTACCTCTAATTAGAGCTCAGATGTTCTGATCTGGTGCTCATCAGGTGCCCATCCATCACTCCAAAGAGAACCTAATGACAGAAAGAGTCAGGATGGCACATTTCTGGTGAACACAAGGGTGCCCGGCACTGAAAGCATCTGAACACTGCTAGGCATCACTGGCCTGCACACAAACGGGAACAGATGTTTCACACATATCGAAATCTATATTCAGTCCTTGCAGCTCAGTGCCCTACCCACACAAACGGATGAATCCTGCTGTCTCCAAGCATCACAGGACCTGAGGAGCATTTGAGCCACTGTCCCAACTGAGCACCACCACAACGTTCAACCATTCAGACAAACATCACGTGCAGCAGCCACCATGTCCCCAAAGATCACTGAAAAAAAACCAGAAAACCAAAGACATTAAAAAAACTCTGACAGTGATAACAATTGGGACTATTAGACAAATCTCACCTGCATGCTTTGCGTATCACCACCAAATACGAAGAAGGAAAAATGGAAGTTGTGAATATTAAGACCTGGACAAGAAGCAAACCAACCACAGCATGACATCTGCCTGGTGCAGGCATCAGAATTTGATTCACTCACAGGACGAATCAAACCTCACCTCATTGAACAGGTGGGTATGCCCCATACCAGCTGGCCTAAAGAGCATGACATGAAGCACCAAGCCCAGTCACTGAACTCCTCAGGCACTTGAATAATTAGAAATGACCAGCAAGTCCTGTGATCACCAGGTGGGAGACCACCCATCAAAAAGAACTTTCAAAACGTCATTTGGGTGCCACCCCCAGCAATGCTCAGGAATCCAACAAACACCATATGGTTCCGGGATGAGAAGCACGAGGATCATTCTGGGAAATGATTTCTCAGAGCCCAAAACCAAAGGCAGAAACGGAGCACACAATGGGGTGCCCGAGAGCATTTTCAAGAGAAGCAGGGGGTCTCTCGCTCCCTCCCTCCCGCCCACATCTCCAAATCGCTCTCAGAAAATCCACTTTGCCTCAGAGAGGGGAAAAGCACAGCGTCTGTCGGGCCCCAATGGGTCCATCTGTGGGCCCAGCTGAGCACTGTGCGGGGAGGGCCAGCGCTCCTGGGGGCGTCACTGCAGGCTAAGCGGTCAGGAGAGGTGGTGAACAGGACTCAAAGCCCAGGGCCTGCGAGCATGCAGAGGCTTTAGGCGCCCTGGGCGGGACCCCAGCCTGTGGTGGCTGAGGGGACGCACTGCTAGATCTGGAGCCCTCCAGAGAAAATAGGGACCAAACCACACTAGGAGGTCGGCCTAGGACAGCAGCCCCTCAATCACAGCCGCCCCACCCCCACCCCCAGATACAGCTCTGTGAGGGGGTTCCGGCAGGAAGGAGCCCCCTCCCCTGAAAAGCATGAAAGTGCCCCAGAAGCAGGCCACAGCCTGAGGCCCTGCTGGAAAGGAGGCCACACACCAGGCCTTACACAGGTGAGGCCACAGCCCCAGCGTTACAGAGGGGTGGCCACACCCCCAGGGGACAGGGAAGAAAAGCCAAATCCCCCTGAGACAGAGAAGTGTGGCCACACCTCTAGTCTTTACACAGGCGAGGCCACACCCTCAGGTATCACACAAGTTAGGACACCCTCCCAGTTGTCACACAGTCCAGCCTATCCCCTCAGCAGTCACACAGGGGAGGCCACACCCCCAGGCAACTGGAATGGGAGGCTACAGCCCTCAGTCCTCAAGAGTACAGGTAAGTGGAAGAGAGCAGCTTCTCCATACAAATTGTCTGAATGGGGAAAAAAGAAAAAGAAGAGGCCATAGAGACAGTACAGAGGGTAGGGCTATTGCCTCATACAGGGACGACCCAGGTTCAAACTCCAGTACACCAAGCACCACCAGGATGGATCCCTGAGTACTGAGTCAGGCATCAGCCCTGAGCACAGCCGGGTGTGAAAAAAAGTTTGCTCTTTCTTCATTTCCCTGACACTGCATACTGTCCCCCACCAGGGGGAAAAAGGAGCAAGACCTAGTGATCTGCTGGAAGCAGGAAAGATTGACAAAGCATGCCTTCCTTGTGTATAAGGAAGTGTGCGTCCATGTGAGCCTAGTAGGCAGATTGACCGGGACCTTGACAAAGAATCTTGGCCACGGGAGTATGATGCCACAAACAGGTCAACCTGTAGCTGCAGGGCGAGAGCATCAGCAGCCTGACGGTGCCTTCAGGCTTCCTGACACCTCAAAATTGCTGCTGTGCTTTGGGCAGACCCCAGCACACTGGGACCAAGTTTCCCAAGAAATTAAACAGCCAAAAGTTAGGTATGTGAGAGCCATGCCCACAAACCACGTCTGGCTCCGCTAGACAAGCTCATTTATTGACCATATTTCAGAGACCCATAGATAAATCTCAAAAGAGATCAAAAGCCAGAGACACAGCACTGAGTCCCGGAAGACACCACAGAACTGGAGATCACTCCAGGCCCCAGACTGAGCCACTTTCACCGGTGCACGCCAGATGGAGCAGGTGCCGTCTCTCACTTACTCCAGTGGAATCCTGGCGACTAAGAGCTTCCACAAGCAAGGCCCAGTATTTGGGTTCCAGGACAAAATCTCCATGCCACAAGACAGCAGAGGTGCAGCTGTTAGAAAAGATGAAATCATGAAATTTGCAGGATCAACACGGAGAGTATCCTGCTAAGTGAAATGAGTCAGAAAGAGAGGAACAGATATAGAAGGACTGCACTCATTTGTGGAATATAAAGTCACAGAATGGGAGATAACACCCAAGGATAGTAGAGATTAGGGCCAGGAGGATCACTCCACAGCTTGGAAGCCTATCTTATGTGCTGGGGGAAAAGGCAGGTGGGATGGAGAAGAGACCACTAAGAAAATGATGGTTGGAGAAATTGCTCAGGCTGGTAGATGCGTGCTGAAAGTAGACTATGGACCAAACACAATAGCCGCTTATTGACTATATTGGAAACCATGACACCCAAAAGGAGAGAGAAAGAGGGAATGTGTCTGCCACAGAGGCAAGGGTAGGAAAGGGTGAGGGTGGTGGAGGGACACTGGGAACATTAGAGGTGGAGAATGGGCACTGGTGGAGGGACGGGTATTCCAACATTGATTGAAGCGTAATCATGAATGCTTGTATGTTTGTAACTGTACAGTTACAAAAGAAAAGGAACCGAAGAGATAGTACAGTGGGTGGGCACATTCCTTGCATGCAGCCAAGCCGAGTTCAACCCTCAGTACCCCACAGGGTTCCTGAGCCCACCAGGGGCGACCCGTGAATGAAGTGCAGTAAGCCCTGGGCTCCTGAGGATGTGCCCCTCCCCAAATTAATGAAAATAAATCTGCCCAACCTATTCAAGCCCGAACAGCGAGGAATCCTCACAGCACTTCGGGGATCTGGGTTTTTGTGCAACAGAAGACAGCACCATCAAAGCTACATGACCGCAGAACAGGGAGATAGCTCCGCGAGCCTGACACTGCATGTTCCCAGAGCAATGCCTGGGGTGACCACTCACCCACCCCCCACCTCCCTAACACCCCCACACACTCCACACACCCACACCCACACAGAACCACACCCCATACAGAGCCAGTTGTGAGTAATCCCTGAGAAATGCTCTGTGTGACCCCCAACCAAAATAAATAAATCCAACAAAGTGAAACAAAACTGAAAGACTGCAGTGACTGACATTAGGGACTTCGTGTTAGTAAGGGCTCTACATTGAACAGGCATAGTGAACAGGATATCCGGGTCTATCTTTAATCTAGCTGAGACCATCACTGGCATAAGTCCTAGAAGGCATGCAAAAGCAGAAGAATAAGCAACAGTCCAAGCCCATAAAAGGCAAAACACCCAACTGCAGAGGGCGAAGGGAAAGGAAGTCAGGTAGAGTTACCTGAGTTTTAGGGCCAGGGTAACAAGGAAGGAATAAGCCAATCAGGCAAAAACACCACCCTGAGTACTGGGAGGGAGCCAGTCCAAGGAAGGCAGGTGCAAACCCGAGAGAGGGCATAAAAGGGGATGCTTACAGCAAGGCAGTGTTGCCCTCTGTGCAGGGGACCCTGGTCGACCTGTCACATATGCTTGGCTCACAATTTTTATTCTGTCTTGTTCCTCGGATCACGGACCCTAACAAAAACCAACAACAAAGAAAGCTCCATGAGACAGGTGGAGGGTAGTGGATGGTTCACAATGTTTTGCAGGCAGGGAAATCAGCTCCGGATTCTGGAACATCTAACGAAGCAGGTTCCTGGCTGACAGGGCAGACTTGGAATACCAAGTCAGAGCAGAGATATGAGTATAGAAACAATTCTTTAGATGTTCTGCTAAATTCTGAACCCGGAAGACAGAAGGGATTAGTTAAAGGATGGAGGTACTAAGCTGTGATGTTGTGGCAAGGATGTGTATGAGGCTGGGGAGAATCAAACCCAAAGGAAGAAGAGTCCAAATTCAGAGGAATGAGGAAAGGAGGGGAGGGAGAAGGAGAGAAAGGGGAGGGAGGGATAAAAGGGAGGGAGAGAGAGAACGGGAGAGACAGGAGGCAGGTGGGATATGGAGGAGGATGACGGGGAATGAAGGGAATGGAGGGAATGGAAGGAGAGGGAGAGGGAGGGGATGGAGGAGACTGTGACAGGAGGGGGCGGGTGGTACAAAGCCCTAAACACTGGTCTTTATCTTTTTAAATAAGTTATTTATCTTATTAAATCACCATATGGAAAGTTACAAAGCTTTCAGGCTTATGTCTCAGTTATACAATGCTGAGGTGGGAACAATGCACCCAGTATCTCCACCTATTGCCACTCCTGGAAGCCCAGTCAGACGTGCAGCAGGACTAGTGCTCCCTGGGCAGCACGAGTCCTATGGGCTGAATGACAAGAAATTAATCGTTTCTGTTTGCAGCTCCCACAGCCCCTCTCTGAGTCTCTAAGTCCCTTCTTCAGCACCTCAGCTCCATTCAGCCAAGTGTCTCAGCACCACACCCATGTGCATGGCAGCTCTGCCGGCCCCTGTGAGGCCAAGACATACCCTGGATATAGGGCACAGGGGAGGAAGGGATCTGGAAGGCTGCTTGGAGGAGGGTAATGCTGTGAGTCCTGAAGACAAGTAGGTGGTCACAAGGTCTGTGTACTCCAGGAAGACTGAGCATCTGGGACCACAGTTTACTTTAAAATTAGAAGGAGGAGTGGTCAGAGTGGTCATTCGAAGGCCAAGGTGACCGTCTTGTTCACAGCCGACCCATTCAATCCCTGTTACCCCAGATGATCCCCGGAACCAGGAGTGATCCTGTAGTGCAAAGCCTGGGGGAAGCCCTGATCACAGCCAGGTGTGTCCTAAAAAACAGAATGAATGAGATCAGAAGGCAAAAAGGATGGTAACTATTATTGAATCATAGATCAGATTGGCCTACACTCGTCATTATACCAGTATGGTGAAAACCGAATGTGAGGGCTGGAGAGATAGGACAGCAAGTCGGATGCTTGCCTTGCACTCGATTGAGCCCTGGCTCCACCGGTGATCCCTTATGTCCTGCCATGAGCACAGAGCACCAAATAGCCAGATGCTCGGTGTGTGCCATCCGGAGCAGGGCCTCTCTGTGGGGCAGCCCCGCATCCACAGCACAGACAAGATGACTCAGGGATGCCAGCAGCACAAGGCAGAGGGGCAGAAGGAGTCCGCACAGTCGCCAGGCACCTTGGCCCAAACCGCACACCGCGCAGTATAACCTCTCACCCTCATGCACACAGGCCTGCAAAGGGACAGCGGTGGGTGGCCCCTGCCTCCCCGCGGAGGCGACCCAGTGCCAGACTTGAGCCAGCCCCACGTGGGGTTTGGGACTGGACCCAAATAGAGGCTCCCCTAATAGCAGTCCCGCACGCACATCCCACCGGGCTCGCTCACAGCAGCCCCTTCCAGCCTCTCCTGCACTTGCCCCTTCGGACTGGGGCAGTGGTTGCTGCCCCCTCCCCCACCCCTTTAGAGCCAGAGCCTGGGCCCTTTAAAGGCGCCAAATGACAGCAGTGGTGGGGGCTGGTGCGTGGGGCCCGGGCCCAGGCCAGGGCCAGGGATGGGCACAGGGCTTGAGACATCCTGGCCGCCCGATGGGGGGCCGAGCCCAGCTGGTGGGGCTCGGAACCCCAGGGCTGCGGCTCTAGGCTGGCAGGTAGGGGGTCAGTAACCGCGCGGCCACCGCGCCCCACCCTCCAAACCCAAGGGCAGCCCTGGCGGGACAGGATGCACGAGACGACAGCTGGGCTGTAGGGCCGCTGGCCACCCTGCCTGCGCTCTCCAGGAGCCGTCCTGCGGCCACGCGCTGGCCCCAGCTCTGGCCACCTTGCACCGAACCTGGCCGCGCTGCCCTGCCCTGCCGCTCAGGAGCGTGCCTGAGGCCACGCACACTGCCCCCTGCCCGGGACCCGCCCGCCCTCGGGCGCTTCCGGACACTGGTCAGCCTTGGGCTTGGCGGGGCGGGCAGCCTGGACAACCACCATGCCAGAGGCCCATACGCGGCGCCTTCCAGCCCGTGGGTGACCGCTGCCCCCGGGGGAGCCCCAAGGACACCCTCTCGGCGCGAGTCTGGAGAGCACCCAGGCCTGGGTCTGGGGGAAGTTTCTGGGACTGGAAAGGGCAGGCGGGAGACAGGTGCCCGGCCTGGGCGCCAGGGAGAGGAGGGGTTCGGGAGGGGACTTTGAGCCTATTTGAACACAGCTTGGGGGTCAGTGCTCAGCTCGGGCTACCCCAGAGAGAGGAGGCGCGGTGGGAGGGCGCTCCCGGTATCCGTGAAAGCGGGTGCTTGGCTGCGTGGGGCTGCGGATGGGGAAGTTGGAGGCTGTGGGTGCTCATGCACCTGCCAGGACAGGTACCACCAGCCTTGCAGCGGCGGCTCCCCGAAGCGCGCCCGTCTGCACTGGTCTTGCGCGTGGCCCTGGGCCCTTCCCTGGTTCTGCTCGGTCTACTCGCAGGGAAAAGTCTGAAGACGTTTATGCCCAGGGAGATTCTGCAGTGCACCCTCCCATCTGTGCCTGAGCGGGCTGTCCAATATCTGTCCAGGTGGTGAGATGGGGGAGAAAAGTGGGAACTTTGGGCTTCTTTCTCCTCTGCAGAGCCTCTGCCTGTGTTTGCTCAACCCTGTTTGTGTGCAACGGGTTCCCTAAAGGGGAATCAAGGGAGATGCTTTGGGTGGGAACGTCCGGTGCCTGGAGGGCCCTCTGCTATGGAAGCAGGGTCACTCTTGCCCATGTGGTCTTGGCAGCTGCAATGACATAAACCGGGCACAGCCAGGTGTGTGTGTGTGGGGGGGGCGGGTGGAGGGTGTAGAAGGTGGGGGATGCTGTCCATGGACAATTCCTCTCCCAGGGCACGGACCCGGCCTGGGGGTGCCAGAACTGGGTGATACTTGCCCTGGGCTGTGACTGTGCAGGCTGACCTGGCTGAGAATGTGGGGTGCTGAAGCCTGGAAGGCTGCCTGTGGGCGAACACAGACCAGGTGGGGCAGGACCTGTGTCCTGTGACCTTTTGGTAGCAAAAGAACTAAGTTGGAAGCTGTATAGGGTGGCCACCCATCCGTCCGTCACTAGCCAAGTGGGACAGAAACAATTGTTGTGGGGGGGAGTGGGCTGTGCCTTCCTCAGAAGCACTATCTCGCCTCCTGATATCCTCAGGCAGCGGGGCTGAGGGATTGAGTCTTTTTAAAAATTGATTTGTTTGAGAAGGACAGAGCCCAGGAAGACCCGGCTTCTAGAGTCAAAAGTGTGTCGTGAGAGGAAATAGGGCAGCCACCGTCCAAGGTGGGGACAGTACCCTGTGCTCCTGGCGAGGTAGCCAGCTGGGACTCCATGGACACAACTGTGGGGACAAATGTGAGGTCAGGGGAGGGTTCTGCAGCTTCATCTTACCTTTGTGCATGCCACACACAGCTGACAGTTACATACACACACACACTCACACACACAACACGCACACACACTCGCACACACACCACCTGCCACTCAACCAACCTTCACCAAAACGTCCAGCTCCTGCTCCAGCAGCTGGAGCCAGAAAGGGAGCTTCTGGGACCCAGCTAGGCCTGGGGCTTCTGCGCAGGAGGCAGGAGCCTTGCCTCTCCCACGCTGCTGTTGAGGGGACACTTCCATCGAGAGGCTGCCCCAGGCCAGCACCGAGCCCTAGGTAAGACCAGGCTCAGAGGGAGAGGAGTGGGCCAAGCCCAGAGCTGTCTCGTGTGTGGCTCCCAGGTCCATGCTGAGCATGAGGGGAAGCTCAGACCTGGGCTTAGTTCCACCAGGCCAGCTCCTGAACTGTCCTGAACAGTCCCCTCTCTGGGGCCCCTGCAATGAACCCCCAGAGCTTGCAGACTCACTTCCTCACAAAGACTGTCTCTACCCCTCTCAACCTGGTGCACAGGTATGTGCACACCTCACAGCCACACACACAAACACAGACCAGCTGTGTGCTCATCTCAACCGCCAAACACACAGACTTGCCAGGTATGTGTACTCACACAGTCACACACACACAGATATAAGTACACCTCACAACAAGCAGACACATACCAGGTATGTGCATGCCTAACAGCAATACACACCACGTATGTGCACACCTGAAAACTGAAAACCACACACACACACACACACACACACACACACACACACACACACACACACAACTCCTCAATCTTTTCACCAGGAATTGCCTCACCAGTCAAGTCTTGGTTTGCCTGTCAATTCCCAAGACATTCTTTTGGGCCACACCTTGGGAGACCCACGGTGGTGGCGGGAACTGAGGCGGGGCTTGCAAGGCAGCTGGCCCACCTGCTGTGCTGCTGCTCCAGCCCCTCCCCATACCCTCTTCCTGGCCTGCTAGGTCCAAATGCACCTGGGTTCTTGAAACGCTTCTCCCGGCCTGTTGGCGTAATGCCAGCGGTGGCCACTAGAGGGCAGTGGAGAAGCCGTGCGGGAGAAGGAGGCGCCTTCCCAGGGGTCCTGGCCGCGGGGGGCTGCTGCGGGCCTGAGCTCTCTCCGCAGGGTCGCCGGGGACTGCTCCGCTGAGCCGTCTCGGGTCTGGGGCTTTCCCAGGAGCCCAGGGGGAGTCGGGTGGTGCTCAGGAGACTCGGCGGTGTCTCCTGGCGGTACCTGGTGAGCGCAGAGAGGCGCGTCCTGCGGGGTCTGCAGGACTCGGCAGCAGCGGCCCGGCCTGGCGGGGCCCAGGGGTCCAGGGCCACACACTGCGGCGCTTCGGCCCGAGCCTTTCTGGGCATGGACACCGGGCCCGCTGTGCGCCACCTCCCGCCCCGCGCCTCGGCCCGCGACCCGCGGGTCACCAACAGTCGAAGTTCCGAAGGCGCGACCAGGGCTCGGTCACATCAGATCAGGGACGCGAAGGTGCCCGGGTTCCTGGCGACCCCCAGGAGCTGCGTCCGTCTCTCCTGGAAAGGGCAGAGCCGGGAGGAGGGCTCAGTGCTCGGGCACATCCAGGCAAGCCCACCCCACCCGCCCCCAGCCCGGAGGCTCAGCCCCCCAGGCCACAGCTGCATCCCCCCAGCAGGAGGCCACAGCTTGGCCTGGGGGTCTTCCTTGGGGCCCTCCAGCTGGTTCTTCTCTGTAGCCGTTTCTACCTGCTGTGTCTGTCCTATTCCTGGTCCTTTATGTGTGTGATTTGTTTATTCCTTTTTTCTGCTTCACATCTACTTTTTTAAAACTATTTTTAAAATACGGGTCATTCTTTTTTTGCTTTTTTGCGTCAGACCCGGTGTTGCTCAGGGGTTAGTCCTGGCTCATGCAGTCGGGAATTACTCATGGCAGTGCTCGGAGGACCATATGGGATCCTGGGAGTCGAACCTGGTTGGCTGCATGCACAGCCTTACTCTTTGTGCTATGGCTCCAGCCCCAATAGGGGTCACTCTTAAGACACTCAGGAGGGGTATCTTTATTAAGATATCTGGGTCCCCCTTATGCCCCCTTCGGGTCAGGGTGCTCAGTGGCCAGGCCTGGCATTGGGGGCCACCAAGGCTACATCCTGTGCTGCTAAGGCCCAAGCACAGAACACAGGTGCTATGGATGCTATGCATTCGCTCTAAGATGAATGCTCTAAGATGAATGATCCTGGTTTTATTGAAGAATTTCATTTATATGTATCATTTATAAACATAGCACATGTGTTGAGTGTTTGCCTTGCATGCAGCCGACCTTCTTTTTATTCCTTCATCCCTCTCAGAGAGCCCGGCAAACAACCAAGAGTATCTTGCCCAAACGGCAGAGCCTAGCAAGCTACCTGTGGCCTATATGATTTGCCAAAAACACTAACAGGAAGTCTCACAGTGGAGACGTTACTGGTGCCCACTCGAGCAAATTGATGAGCAATGGGATGACAGTGACAGTGACATATTTACATAAACACACACACTGACCGTTAGAGAGTGAAACTATCCATTGATAACTACACACAAAAACAGGATTCTAAATTCTTAATATCAAGCAAAGTGTTTTTATTCCATGGGTCAAAGAGAGAAATTTTATTTTAAAAGGTATATATTCTGAGGCTGGGGCCATGCACAGTGGTTAGGGCACTTGCCTTCCACGCAGCCGACCCAGGTTTCATTCCCAGCATCCCATATGGTCCCCTGAGCAGTGCAAGGAGTAATTCCTGAGTGCAAAGCCAGGAATAAACTCTGTGCATTGCGGGTGTGACCCCAAAAGCAAACACAAACAAAGGGGCTGGAGCAATAGCACAGCGAGTAGGGCATTTGCCTTGCACTCGGCCAACCCGGATTCGGGTTCGATCCCAGCATCCCATATGGTCCCCTGAGCACCACCAGGGATAATTCCTGAGTGCAGAGCCAGGAGTGACCCCTGTGCAGAGCCAGGTGTGACCCAAAAAGCAAAAAAAAAAAACCAAAAACCAAAAACAAACAAAACAATTATAAATTCTACAGAAATATTTTGAAATAAAATTGGAGAGTGAAACTCAAAGTATTAAGTGTTCATATTATTTAAAAACAGATCATTCTAAAATCAGTAATCTAAGTTTCCTCTGCAAGATCTAGAAAAGGGAATAAATAGTACATATTATTTAAGCAGAAAAATATAGATAAGGAAATTTAAGAGCATTATTTTTCTGAAAACAAAAAAATGGAGAAACTGATTAAAATGCTAAAGTGTTTTGAAAGGCCAGTAAAATAAATCTCCAACAAGAATGAAAGAGAAAAGAAGAGAAATGGAAGCCATTATCAATATGTGGAGAAAAAATAATCTACCCAAAAGGATACAAAATAAAATAAGTCACACATGAAGGATCCAAAAATGTTTTTTAGGGGCTGGAGCGATAGCACAGCGGGTAGGGCGTTTGCCTTGCACGCGGCCTACCCCGGTTCGAATCCCAGCATCCCATATGGTCCCCTGAGCACCGCCAGGGGTGATTCCTGAGTGCGTGAGCCAGGAGTGACCCCTGTGCATCGTGGGTGTAACCCAAAAAGCAAAAAAAAATAAATAAATAAAAAATTTTTTACTGAAATAATATCTATTTTATTTATTTTTGTTTGGGGACTACCTGTGGGACTCAGGGATCTCTTGGGGGTGGTCAGGGGACCCTAGAAGGTCTATGTGAAGAGGAGGGCAAGTTAAGAGTCAAGAACTGAAGGGCAGGTTAAAGGTTAACCGCTGAAGTTGCCCTTTGTAACTACTTGACTGCTTTGAAAAATGTCTTCAGGACCTTCCACTGGGCAGGACTCTGTCACCAAATGGGCCAACAAACTGCCCTAGGAACTATAGGCAAACATTTGCAGGGAAATAGTTAACAGTCAACAAATGTTTAGATATGCAAATCAAGTGACCTATGTGTGATCCCCTTTGATATATAGATGTGATTCCCTTTGATATGTGAGATTTTCATTTGTCAACAAATGTTTAGATATGCAAATTAAGTGACCTATGTGATTCCCTTTGATATGTGAGATTTTCATTTCTCCCCCAAAAGGGTATAAAAACAGCTAGCTTTTTGAGTTTGGGGCCTTCGGTTATGCCACGCTATTGTGGCACAATTGAAGGTCCCAATATAGCTATATTGGCTTAAATAAACCCCATGCATTTGCAGAAAGAGTTGTCTTGGTTTTGTTCTTTTATCTCTCCGAGCCTCCCCCGGGCAGAGATCTGCCGACCCTAACATATGGATTCAACCCTGATTAGCCACTTTCAAGGCAAGCATCCTTCCCACTGCACTAACACTCTGGCACCCAGAAAGAAGATGAACTTTAAAAGAATAAGTATAACTTTTAGAACTGAGAAATATGTTATCTCAAATTTAAAATTAAGGGCCATGTGCAATAGTCCAGCAGGTAGGGCATTTGCCTTTCACGCAGCCAACCCAGATTTGGTCCCTGGCATCCCATATCATCCCCCCAGCACTGCCTGGAGTGATTCCTGAGTGCAGAGCCAGGAGTAACCCCTGAGCATTTCTGGATGTGACCCCCATAAAAAATAAATTATTAAAATTTAAAATAGACTAAGTAGCATAAAGAATCAGCATAAGAACCATCAAACTTAAAAGCAATGTGTCTGAGGCTGGAGTGATAGCAGAGCAGGTAGGGTATTTGCCTTGCACACGGCAACCAGGCTTCAATTCCCAGCATCCCATGTGGTTCCCTGAGCATTGCCAGGAATAATTCCTGAGTGCAGAGCAAGGAGTGACCCCTGTACATCTCTGGGTGTGACCCAAAAAGCAAAAAACAAACCACCTAAACCAAAACATTGAGTCCTCATTATCAATCAACTTATCTCCTACTTTTTCTTTTCTTTTTTTCAAGGTTTTTCATTACTTCCAAATTAGGCTTCTTGTTTTTTTCATTAAATTGTCTTTAATATTACTTGGATGGTCAGTTTACTGGTGATAAATTTTTAATTTGTTTTACACTACTTTACCTTTGAGTTCACTGATTTTTTTTTCATTCTGCTGTTGAAGCTTTCTATTCTAAGTTTTAAATTGCAGCAGTTACATTCTTTATCCTCTCTGCTTGGACTTTTCTCAAGCTTATATCAGAGTTCTGATTTTATTGTCATTACCTTCCATAGAAGTCCTCATTTCAGTGAGTATCAGTAAGACAGTTGTTTTGAAGTCTTCTTCAGGTAGCTTTCTGTTGGATAACAATGGCGTGTCCTTGCTGCTCCCCCAGGGAGCTTAGTTTATTGAGTTACTCCCACAAGAGTGCCCCTGAGACATACCCAATTCCATCAAGCACTAATAATCCTATATTGACTAGAAGTATGACAAGTAGATTTACTCTCATTGTTTCAATGGATTACCAGCTGAGGAAAGGAGAAAGCAATTCACCCTAGATGGAATCCTGCCTTTGAGCAGATCTCCTAGTAATCTAGAGTGCTGAACCCTCCGATGAGATTTTGTCCTAGACAAAATCTCCTAGAACTTCCCCTGAAGGGGTGGCTTTACCTCTGTTTGTTGTTATGACTATATTCAACCCCACCTATGTGTACCCCACCCTTCATGATTTCTCTAGAACTATGCTGTAAGGAGTAAGAGGGGACTAGAAAGTCCGGGACTAGGAGGAGGACCAGATGAGGACGATGACTGGAAGGAGAGGACTATGAGACTAAGACGAGACTAGGAAGGAGATAAGAAAGGAGAGGACTTTGAGGTCTATGAGAAGACTAAGATAAGGGAACTATGATGACTGGGACTATGGCCAAAACTATGACTATGATTGTGCCATAAGGGGAGAAATTGGACTACACAGGGAGGGAGAGAGAAATCAACTGTCTACCCATCAGCCTGGAGCCCGGACCCAGTTTCTCCATCCACCGATCCTTCTTCTGTCAGTCTCCATTGTCTGTCCTGGGAAGGCCGCTCTCGGCCACCGATGGCTCTCGTCCCTGTTTGGGCATTCGTTTCTATTTTTGAAACTCGCATCTTTCATAGCTGGGTAACAGCAGGAGTACTTTCCAGTTGCTGTCTCTACCATCAATGTGTGCAAGTCTCTCCATCTCCCCTTATTTCTAGAATTCCACAAAGGCCTAAGCAGGGGCTGGTGATTCTGCTCCAGAGGCCTAGGGGGACGAACCAGCTCTCCCACACGGATGCTCACCTGCCAGCCTTGCTCACCGCTTGCCCTGGGTCCGTCTCGTCCCTCGTCGGGACCCTGCTTTTGGGGGTGCTAGGAAGTAAGGGCAGCTGAGGCTTAGGTCCTTAGAGGAAAATATCATGTAGAGTCAAATGACTCCCAGGTTACAAAAGCATAGCATTTGCTAAGTCTTCCTGTGTCCATACAAAAGGACATGGCCCTGAATAAACTATGCAAAGGACTCAAGGAGAAGAGAAAAACAATATTCACAAGTCAAGAGAACACAAAGAAAGAAGTTACAAATTAACACAGAAGAATGGGAGTACTGTGATGGGAGTAACCCAATAAACCTAAACTGTCAGAGGCTATGTTATCCTACACTAGACCACCCAGTAAAAAAATTCTGAATTCCCTGCATGATGTCTCCACCTCTACAATGCTGACAATCCTGCAATAGCACACCAGATTGGATGGGATGAAACATAGAATCAACCAATTTCAAAGAACAAAAATGGTATCACGGAAGGCTAAACGTGTAATAACATCTTAGTAATCGTTCAGACAAGGACTTAATGTCCCCATGGTGAGAATCAACAATATTCACTAATTTTCTTCTAAGGAAATCATTTTTTTAATTTTATTTTTTATTGAATCACTGAGATACAGTTACAAAGTTTTCATATTTGATCCACCACCAAACCCCCGCATACTCCCCTCCCACTCCCCCTCTACCTGTGTGGCAGACATTTTTCACTTTACTCTTTCCTTATTTTGATTACATTCAATTTTCAACAGGGATCTCACTATCATTATTTGGAGGTTTTCCTCCAGCAGGCAGACATGTTGGATGGCAATAAAAGACTGTATGTTTTCAGTTTTTAGAAAAGGTCGCACGACCGCGTTAGCAGCCGTGCAATTCGGAGCTGTCCCAGTCCCGCATCCCAGAGCAGTGTTAGTTGCTGCTCATTGTCGCCGGGGCTCAATCTGGAGAAGGTGTACCGGCTATACCTCCTCTGTCTGGATCCCTGGTGTTGCTGGCCCGCTCTCGGGTCCGGAGCATTCTCCAGCCGCGTTGCTCGCCAGAACGCCTGGCTTCTTCTCTGTAATGAAATCATTTTTGATCATTCTGTTGGCAATTTATTTTAACAAAAAAATGTATATAAAATAAATGATTGTGGGTCTGCCACAGAGGTAGATTGAGGGGTGGTTGAGAAAATTGGTGGTTGAGACAATGGTGGAGAGAAGGTGACCACGGTCACATAATAAGGATTGGTGTTGGAATACTGAACATGTGGGGGTCCCGTCCTGTCCAGCAGGGAGGACCCTTTGTGGGGCTAAGGAGGGGACGCAGCCGAATGAACAGACGAAGAGCCAGAAGGAGAGTTTATTCTAGGGCAGTTACAGTATTTATACCTCTCTGCTGGAGGAGGTGGTATGGTATGGTGCTTGGGACCCCCATACAAACAGTCGTAAAATGCAGATCAGGCATGGGCATCAGCTAGTGAGAAACAAATGGCGGTAAGATAAGATCAATAAGATCAGTAGTGGCAACCTTGCTACAGGAATTTAAGTAAGCCTCTGTTTGATCAGAAGACAAGAGCCAAGCTCTGTAAAATGGCTCCCTACATGAACACCTGTAACACACCATCATGAACAACTTTGTAAACCAGTGTTTCAATAATATAGAGCAGGGGAAGCCGTGGCTCCGAATTTGAGCAGGCTTGAGGAGTCACCAGGAATGTGTTGTCACGAGCCTGGCACTGGCTATAGCACCACGATGGAATGCAGCTGGGGTCAACGGTCCTCATTGTCTGGCCTCTTTGATGGCACTAAGTGTGAGCATAGCTGGATACTGTTTGAGATCTTAGATGCCTGGAAAAATCTGAGCCAGCTTCGAACAGGCTTAGGTAGTACCCATGGGCTCAGGGTTGCTGGGACCCAGCATCCACTGGTCGCTTTAATCACACAGACTCAGACGGGGCCGGGACTACACTGCGTCTGGCAATAGAGTGCCCTGGTCTTTGTCAGGGAGCAAAGCCCTGATGCCCATGGACAGACAGGGGAGCACAGCAGGCAATGGACCTTAGTACGCCTGGGCGTTCCAAAAGTGCTTTCAGACTACAAGGGTTGGCTTCTACCAGAGCAGTCAGATATGGATTGTCAGGGGCCAGAGCTGTTTGTCTGCTGGGCTAAGCTCTCCTGATAATAGTCTGGGTTTGAGGGCACCAAGATGGGGCCTGCCAGTAACTCAGACCTCCTGAGACCTTGCGTGTGTAAGCACAAAAAAGGAGAGTAGCAGGCTTTATCTCTCTCCTGCCACCTGCGTTCAGTAGTCTCATGCCGCGTCTCCCACCCCGGCAAGGCCGATGGCGATGAGGAAGTGAAGGAAGGAATGAGAGTCAGGGCTGGTGGGTCTCAGCTGCAGTTTATTCCATTCCCATCTCCGTTCTCCTCTGATTCTCCTCCTGCTTCTTCCTCCCCCATGCTACTTCATTCTCCTTCTCCCTCTGGACCTGGATCTCGATCTGGCTTCTCTGGATCTGGCACTGGAACCCCCAACCCACTCTTATAGCCTAGTTAAATCCCCAAGCAAGAAGGTTTGGGGCTTACACATAGGTGTGGTCACAATCAATAGGGGTCAAGTTCTTTCCGTCAAGGGATGCTGCTTCTAGGACAAATTCTCTTTCAGCAGGACACCCGCCCAAGAGCAGAATCCCATGGGTGTGTTTCTCCTCTCCTTGTCCAAACTAACATATAAGAATTCATAATATTAATCATTTTGTATAGACACAGAAAGAGATACATTAAGCTCATAGAATTGCTCTCCTGGGGCCATCTCGATCTCAGACTACAGTGCTCAAGCCAGATTTTTCTTTCCTATCCTTAGTAGGGTCCTAGTCTCTTCGTTGTTTTTGGATCATGACAGCACTTGTCCATGATTGTGCTCTTAAGTTATAGTTAAGAATCGTGGAACTTTTTACACAATACCCATCAGATAAGGGGTTGATATCAATGGTATACAAAGCACTGGTTGAACTCTACAAGAAGAAAACATCCAACCCCATCAGAAAACGGGGCAAAGAAATGAACAGAAACTTTCCCAAGGAAGACATACGAATGGCCAAAAGGCACATGAAAAAGTGCTCTACATCACTAATCATCAGGAAGATGCAGATCAAAACAACCATGAGATACCACCTCACACCACAGAAACTAGCACACATCCAAAAGAACAAAAGCAATCGCTGTTGGAGAGGATTTGAGGAGAAAGGGACCCTTCTACACTGCTGGTGGGAATGCCGACTGGTTCAGCCCTTTTGGAAAACAATATGGACGATTCTCAAAAAATTAGAAATAGAGCTCCCATTTGCAGCACTGTTTACAATAGCCAGAATCTGGAAAAAAAACTGAGTGCCCTAGAACAGATGACTGGTTGAAGAAACTTTGGTACATCTATACAATGGAATACTATGCAGTTGTTAGAAAAAAGGAGGTCATGAATTTTGCATATAAGTGGATCAGCATGGAAAGTATCATGCTAAGTGAAATGAGTCAGAAAAAGAGAGACAGACATAGAAAGGTTGCACTCATCTGTGGAATATAGAATAACAGAGTAGGAGACTAACACCCAAGAATAGTAGAAATAAGTACCAGAAGGTTGACTCCATGGCTTGGAGGCTGGCCTCACATTCTGGGGAAAGGGCAACTCAGAGAAGGGATCACCAAGTATAATGCGGTCAGAGGCCATGAGGGGGAAGGGTGATGCGGGCTGAATGTAGACTAGAGACTGAACACAGTGGCCACTCAATACCTCTATTGCGAACCACAGCACCTAATTAGAGAGAGAGAACAAAAGGGAACACCCTGCCACAGTGGCAGGGTGGGGTGGGGGGAGATGGGATTGGGGAGGGTAGGAGGGATGCTGGGTTTACTGGTGGTGGAGAATGGGCACTGGTGAAGGGATGGGTTCTCAAACTTTGTATGAGGGAAACATGAGCACAAAAATGTATAAACCTGTAACTGTACCCTCACGGTGATTCACTAATTAAAAATAAATAAATTAAATAAAAAAAAAGAATCGTGGGACTTTGGCCTGGCCCATACCGATGCCAGGGTAGCTCCCATCTTTCCCTGGGTCCTTTCAGTCTCTCATCAGGACTCTGCTTTTGGGGTGCTAGGAACTAAGGGCAACTGAGGCTTAAGTTGAGAAAGCAGACGCCGGGAATGAATAATATTCGAAGCCAATTAAATCCCAAATTACAAGAGCACAATTTGGGCAGTTTGAGTGGCTGCAGAAGCTGAAAGGGAAGAGTTTGTCTGTGAGATACAGAGACACCCAGCCTGCCGTCCTGGGGTCAGGGGACACGGAAATGCTGCTGCTGCATCCTACTGGCCTCACACTCCAGGTCCAAGGCAAGGTCTCGATACTCCATCCAGCACCACCCTGAACACGGCTACTTCCCCATCACCGCAGCTGCCCTCAGGGTGGAAGACTCGGGGCTTTACTGCTGTGGAACCTCCCAAGCTCCCGGGTGTCTGGTCTCAGATGTTTCCAGCTCCTGGTATCTCAGGGTAAGCTCTGTCCCCATGGAAACAAGGTTTAGAGAGCAAGGTAACCTGGAAATTGTTCCCATGGCCCACTTGTGGCCGAGAGCCGGACCTCCTGCCCAGCTCACTGGGCTCTAAGGTCTGAGCCGGTGCCTGTTCGCAGACCCACAGGCATTAGGATGAGCAGAAATGTATCAGGGAGACAACAGGAAGAGGAGGGAAGAGAGCGGCATGCTCAAGCAGGTGCTGCAGAGAGCTCGGTGGGCTGCCAGCTGTGAAGCATGCAGGCGACCCAAGTTCTATCCCTGTCCCCATGCGGCCCCTGGGCACTGCTGGGGGTAACTCCTGAGTAGAGCTAGGAGGAGGCTATGGGTATAGCTGGGTTTGAGTCGAACCGGAAACATCGAGGGGAGCAGAAAGGCCTGTGGGCTGAGCACGTGAGACCCGCCCGCTGGGGTCTGGTCGTGTCTCCCTTAGGGCCCCTCTCACAGCGGGTTCCTCCTGCAGGAGAGCACTGGGGAGAGGGTCATGCAGATCGCTCTCCGCTCTCACAACGTCCACTCTGCGCAATGGGGGCAGTAAGACGCAGGCTGGACCTTGGCCCCCGTCCCATCACTGACAGGGAGTTTCCCTGTCCCCACGTGCCCTGTGCTCTCACCCTCCCTTTCCTTCCTCACCACACAGCACAGGCAGTTTGACACTCTTTGTGCCTCAGTGTGTGCCTCTGCAAAATGGGGACAAAGGTTGCAGTTTGTGCCATGTTGTATTCCCGGGACAGCAGAGACATTTGTTTGGGGGCGGTGCACAGCCAGGTTAGCAGCTGACCCGGCCTCTGGTCATGAGAGTAGCCAATAGCCTTTGTCCGGGGCTACTGGCTATGCACCAAACACAGACCCTGGCAGGTGTGCTGTGTGGGAGTGACACCAGAGACCCCCGGCTAGAAGCCCCGGCTGTGTGAGGCTCCATGCGAGAAGAGGTGGGGACAGTGTGGGGAGGGAGATGGACGCTCAGGGCTGCTGAGCTCTTGACCCTTTCTAGAAGCCTAGGGAGAGGCACGTTCTGAGTCCCCCCACCCTCTCCCATTTCTCAGCCCCGTCACCCAGGACAGCCCAGACATCACCCCTCAGAGCCTGCTGTGGTATAAGGAAGTCCACCCTGGGGTTCCTCCTCCGACCCAGGAGAGGACTATTCCGAGCCGTGGTCTGCCGCAGTGCTCGTCCAGGGCACTGGCGGCCTGAGAGCGGAAGCAATTCACACGGGAGCGCAGTGGGCCAGGACGAGGGAGCGTTCTGGCCTCCTCCTTTCCACAGGGACACACGACACTCAGTGCACCTCCGAAATCTCCCGTGAAGGGTGCAGCAATTGTGCGCGGAGCTGCCTTATTTTATAGCATAATTTGTCACCACATACTCATCTCACCCCAGAAACTATAAAACCAAGCTCCCGGAAGAGAGGGCACAGTCTCTTGCCCCTGTGCCTGTTTGTCTTCACCGTTTTTCTCCACCACCACCCCGAGCAGAGCCTCGACAGTTGAGGACTTGCGGATCCCAGCCATGGCCATACTCAGAGCCAGTGTCCAAACGTTCAGGCGAGCCTCACGTATGGAGGAGCTGTTGGAGGAACCCAGGTGTGCGGGACCAGGGGCCGAGATCTCCAAGGCTACTTGGATCGGGACTGGGTCTCACCCACCCAGATCCCCCATTTTCCAGTAGCTAGGCAGTCACATCCAGAGACTGCCCCCAGAGCCATGTAATCCCATCAACAGCCAACATCAAGAGACTATAAAACCAAGCTCTGAGAAGCACGCAATCGCAATGTGGCTGTAAAACATCTAATAGCCTAGTTCTTCCTCTTGGAGAACCTGACAAGCTACCGAGAGTCTATGGCCTACTTGGGAGAGCCTGGCAAGCTCCCGTTGGCGTATTTATAGCCAAATTACAGTAACAGATATATACATGCCTCCTTGAGAACCTGGCAAGCTACAGAGTATCCTGCCCGCACAGCAGAGCCTGGCAAGCTACCGATGGCATATTCGATATGCCAAAAACAGTAACAGTAGGTCTCATTCCCCTGACCCTGAAAGAACCTCCAATCATCGGGAAAGATGAGTAAGGAGAGGCTGCTAAGTGTAATAGAGACGTTACTGTGCCTGCTTGAGTAAATCGATGAAGAACGGGATAACAGTGATACAGTGATACTCATCTCACTATTGAAAGTCAGAAGGACATGATTTTTCAAATGAATGAATTAACACTTACATAATGGTTCCATCCCACACAGTTTCAGAAGCACCTTAAACATTGGTATCTAATCTGTGGTTGTGCCCTAAGTGCTGACCCTTCCAGGGCCAGCCACCCACTGTCGGGAATAATGGGTTATGGGGAGGAAGTGGTCAAGGAGGACCAAGAGGGCCCAGCTGAGTCCCAGAAAACAAGACAAAGGCCTTGGGAAGGGGAGGAGGAGGAGCACACGTCACATCCGCATCCCCAAGCAAGAGAAGGACTCGAGCCTGAGCCAGGGACAAGGGACAGGGCTCAGAGCACCGAGACATCCCAGGGCTGCCTCTGGCCAGCTCAGCAGGACTCTCCCAACAGCTGTGCTGGGGGAGGGACTCCTGGCAGGAGGCTGGGCCGTGCACCCGTGCTCCTCGCCTGGCTGTTGCTCCCTCCACAGAAGCTCCTGCTCCCGCTCTCCATCTCAGTGGCTGCATTTCTGTGCGTGGGCACCGCCCTCCTCCTCACCTGGGCTGCAGGAAAGCCTGGGGCAGCACCAGCCACGGGGACCCTGTGCCCGGCTCTGAACAGACTCCCAGGAATCAGCACCAACAGGCTTACCCAAATTGAAGGCTCAAGGATTATCACCCCCACTCTACCAACAAGAGCACAGAGGTCCTGAGGTGAACTGACCAGGATTCCCCAAGCTCCTGATGTGACGTGGTTGATAAGAGGTATCTCTCAGGGTCGGAGAGATTAGGCAGCGGGTCAGGCGCTTGCCTTGAGCAACTGAACCAGATTCCATCTCTGGCATCACATAGGATCCCCTGAGCCCACTAGAAGGGATTGATCCCTTAGTGGGGAGCCAGGAGGAAGCCATGAGCATTTCTGGCCGTGGGCCACAGAGAAAAACTCAAAAATAATTTTTTGTTGTTTTTTTGCTATTTGGGTCACACCCGGCGATGCTCAGGGGTCACTCCTGACTCTGCACTCAGGGATCACCCTTGGTGGTGCTCTGGGGACCATACGGGATGCTGGGAATCGAATCGAACCGAGGTCGGCCACATGCAAGGCAAACGCCCTACCTGCTGGGCTATCGCTCCAGCCCCTCAAAATCAAAATAAAACCAAACAAAGAAGGAAAGAGAAATGAATCCTAGGACCACTCAAATGATCTCAAAGCCAAAATCTATATTTCCCTTTTACTTGGCTTTCTTCCATGATTTCCGGCTCACAGATTCCAAATGAGACTTTGAACCTTTGGGATTTCCATAAGGATCAGAGCAACAAAAACCTCTGCTGTTCTCTTTCCTTGTTCTCAGATTTTCTCAGCTCTTGGAAACAGTCACACAGCCATCCGAGTGCAGTGACTGCCAGGGTTTCCCTAAGGGCCCTGAGGCCACAACCCTACTGGCTGCCAGAGGCACCTTGGAAATAGAGAGTTACAGCTTCCACTTCCGGCCCTACCAGGGCATGGCAGAAACCCAGGAAGTTGAGTCTCTCTTAAGTGGGGGTGAGTTCATAGGTCATGCCTTGTGGCCCCAAAAGAAAGTATTTTGAGACTGTTTAGGTTTGGGAGCCAGAATACTTCCAATTTATGGGGGTGTGGGGTCGCTCTAGGGGTATGTATCATACCCAGCAGTTCTCAGGGCTTCTTCCTGGCTCTGTTCTCACTCCTGGCAGAGCTCTGGGGTCCATGTGGGGATCAGATCTGGGTCAGCGGGATGCAAAGCAAGTGCCCTTTCTGCTGTACTAAGGTTCTGCCCTGAACCCTTCCACTTCTTTCTCTGCTGAGCCCCAAACTCTGTGAAGACCAATGCTCCTATAACTGCAATCTCACCATCTCTCTCTCTTCATCGGGCTGTCGCTCCCTATGCTTTAGCAGCCTTGGTAGCCATCTGATTGGCTTCCTGAATCCCGGGAGCAAATTGAGTCAATCATCGTGTCCATCAAGGCAGCGGTCAGGGGACCCCCATGTTAGGGACCTGCAGGTCCAAAGCAACAAGCAATAACCAGGCCTTGCCCAAAGCCCCAAAGGGATGATGGTTTGGTGGTCCTAGACCCTTTTTCTGGGGAGCCTGAGGCTGGCTCTCAGGAGACGGTCTCAGTGTTGACTCCCTGGAGGCTGTGCCAGTGCCTGAGGACTGTGTGTTGTGAGGAAAAGCCTCCACACCTACCCGAGGCTCTGGCTCCAGTAACCTCTTTAGCATACATGCCTCACCCCTGAGTTTGCTGGACGGGCAGGCTTAGGGGTTCATACACCCCCAACAATTAGTTCTCTTCAGAGCCTTAAGTTAGCTTCCAAGAAACAATTCAGCTATGTTGCTTAGAATTGGGTTTTCTGAGACCCAAGAGCCAGTACCAGAGTCAAAACTCTTGTTTTGCATATGACTGACCACTGTTTCATCCCTACACGTTCCGTGCACGTGACTGATCACTGGTTGACCCGACACCTTTCATGCCCCATGCTCTGGCAGGAGTGACTCCTGAGAACAGTCAGATAAGCCCTGAACACTGCTGAGAGTGGCAACAGAGCAATTTGTATTTATTTACTTTATTATTTTGCTTTTTGAGTCTATGTTTTAGTATACACTAAAAACACCAAAATCCACTGCTCATGGGTTACTGCTGGCTTTTCATTCAGGAATACTCCTGCATGTTCAGGGAACGTTATGGGATGATGGGAATCAAACTCTGGATGGCCCTGTGAAAGGCAAATGCCCTACCCACTGTGTAATCACTGCAGCCCCCAAAACAATTTTTAAATTCGATAAAAATAAATAAGTAAAATTGCACATTCTACATACATCTGGAATCTTATGCTTTACCATCGTTTTTGGAAAGACACCTTGTCATGATGGCTTCCACGTAGGGCTCAGGGTACCACAGACTCCTCCGAGAGATTCAGAGCTGCACCCATGATGGTTGAATGCCCTGACAGTATCAGGGGTAATACTGGGGTACAGACATGGGCCAGGCACATAGAAGCCTTAGCCCTGCACTATCTCTCCAGGCCCTCTTTAAGAATAAGTGTGTCTTAAAGATACACTTGTACCTTTATGTGCATCTTTACAAGATACACTTGGGTAAGTGTCTCTAAAAACCTTTTCTCCTTAGTGGTATTTTTTCTTAAGGACTGCTCTGGCTTCCCAGTGGTTTCCTAGGACACTCAGAATTTACATAATAGAAATGTTGAAGTCATTAGCAATGATCCTATTCAGATACATAGTATGTTGCAGAGGATTCACGAGGGGACTCCTCCTGACGGCCTCTAGCCGTGTTCTGCTGTGGGGCTGTCCCACAGGCCCAGGACACGCTTCATTAGCCATGTCACCTTGTCATCTGTCTGCTGAAGAGAGGACGGGAGAGCGGAAGCAGTTCAGAGCTCTACTGAGCCTCAATCAGGTTGATTTATGAACCAAAAAATCCAAAAGTAGAAACGCATTCGAAAATTCATCTCTATGTTTTGGACAAGGCATTGAGGCCGAGCATTTGCCTCATCTAGTGAATTCCTGGGTTCAATTCTAAACACAAACACACCCGCCCACAATTTATACACACTTTGCTTTCCAAGTGAAGTGAATATTTATCTTATTTCACAGTTGACTTTCTTGGAATGCCAGAAAAACAACCTATCCATACACTTTATGCACTGTAAGGATAAATATTATTTATCTTATTAATATTACAATTATTATAAATATTCTTTCTTATTATCTTTATTTGGAGCATGTGTATATGTATGTGACTATGTACATGGTGTATCTATGTGGGTATAAAATGATTTCTCATTGTGTCCTTCCAAATTGTCTCATCAGGCAGATGTGACACATTGGAATATGGAATGGAATTGTCAGCAACCTGAATTTTGTTTTTGTGGGTGTGAGGTCAATGTGCCGCATGCCAGGTGTTGGGTGGACTCTTTACACTACGACCCCCCCTGGACGTTCTGGCTGCCTGATGCTCCCTTGGGAGGGGCCCAGGATGGTGCTTCCCAACCATCCCTGCTCTCTTCTCCTTCAGGGTCCCTGTGTCAAAAGGAAATGCAGCCCCTCTCCCGATTTCCTGGTACAGGGGAAACTTGGGGAAGGTTCCTCTCTCAACTAGACCATTCTCTTTGCAGGAAAGACTGAATCCCATATTTCTAGTGACCTGTGTGCCCTGGAGGTAAGGCCCCCTGTGCTGAGGAAGAAGCACCCCCCAGCCATGGTGGAGCCTCAGCTCTCCTGGGTGCCTTTGCTCTTGACTTCTTTATTCTGCTGACCTAGATTGGTTTGTTTGTTTTTCTGCTTATGGGTCACACCCTGCAGTGCTCAGGAGTTACTTCTGGCTTTGTACTCGGGGATTGCTCCTGGAAGGACTTGAAGGACCATAGAAGATGCCGGGGATGGATCCCTGTCAGCCACATGCAAGGCAAGCACCCTGCCTTCTGTACAATCAATCTGGTTCCTCCTCCTGACCTTGAGGGCCTGAGGTTACTCTTGTTTTCCTGATCTCCTGGGCTCTCTTCTGCCCTGCTGCCCACCCCACAATCCCCACCCAAACCTCACAATGGTCAACCCCTGCTTTGACCTCGGCCCTACAATGGAGGGAAGTATGGGGAGTCATGGGGCATGTGTGGGTCCTCATATCTGACACTAGATTCTGGATCACCCAGGAGGGTGGCAATGAACTACATGGGGTGGGGGATTGAACTCGACTCGGCGCCTTCTCTAGACAACAGTACCCTCTTCACTTAGTGCCTAGCAGGAGGACAGTATCAGCTTCACCCGAAGAGGCAGCTCAGCTTCACCTGAAGGGGCTGGGGCCTGGAAAGCCCGTTCTTTCATGCTAAAAACCTTCACCAGAGGACAAGGCTGCAGAGATTGCATCTGCCCTACTTGAGGATATACCAGAAGATAGCCCGCAGATACCCCGAACAAGTGCAAGAGCATCCCCAGCAATGAGAACAGCCCCAGTGCTCAGGGGAATGCACACAGGAAGAAGCAGAGCCTTCCTGACAGTGGTGTCCACCTAAGGTTCCTGTGCAGAAAGGAAGTTTCAGAAACCAAGATGAAGGAAGTTTCTGGATAGTATCTGCACATCCCCCACCCCTATGATGATGAGACGGCTGCTGCTGGTGTGTGTGCCGAGTGTGTGGGGACAGCCAGGGAGGGACATTGTGTCCCTAGGAAATTGCAATACGACACATTCTTTTGGTCAAATGTTTTAATACTAAACTAACTCAATGTTACTAACAAATACAATATAGTTGAGATTCTTTAAACATAAGTAGAACTGAAGGATATGTCATAGTAAGGGTGGACAGTGGCTTCCAGTGAAGCTCCTTCCTGGCAGAGGTGGTGGTAGAACGCCTCAAGCGGGGGCTCCCGATGGAAGGACAGGACGAAGCTGGGGACAGAGAGGCAGCGCTTGGCGACGGAAGCCACAGTAGCATGGTCCCTCCCAGGATCAGGGGGTCAGAAGGGCCCAGGCTGCAAATCACTCTGGACTGTGGGTGCAGGGACACGACGCAGATGTCCCAGGGACTGGAACCCGGGCCCTCCCCGATCCAGGCCAGTCCCTCCCACCTTTCCTCCTTTGTGATCACCTGCAGGCCCTGGAACCAGGTGAGAAACTGCTCGTGGGGCTGCAGGCGGTAGTTCTCTGCGGCCTGCTGGAGCCGAACGATCTCCCGGAAAATCTTAGCTTCCTGGGACATTGCGAAGGAAGGAAGGAAAAGGCCTGAGTGGGCTGCGGCGCCAACCAGGCCAGGGCTGCCCAAAGGCGGACTAGAAGGAGAATTTCCACAGGAATCCCCCCTTCACTCTGCCCGTCAGCATCTCCACTTGTCTGAGATCAGAAAACACCCCTCTACCAGGAAGTTCCCCTTGATGGATCTCTGTCCCCCATGCTCATGTATGGGTTTCCATTGTTTCATTCTCCTACTGTGAGTGTCAGGCCAGAGGGACAGAGATAAGGAGGATCCGAGAGGGGGCCAGGGGACAGGGAAATTGGGTCCCCTCCTCCGTTCCCCTGCAGAGTCCCACTGCTCACCTTTGTTAATTTCTCCATGTTGATCACCTCCCCCTGGAAGCAAATAGCCAAGTACATGAGAAAGGGCCTCTGGGGGACCCTGTGCCAGGCTCTGAGCTCAAAGGACGGGGCTGGGTGTCAGGGACTCAGACCTTCCTGCCCTGTGACACACTGGAGTGTCCAGCGAGGACAAGCATCTTGTCCCTGAGGTGGATGCTGAGGTCCCTCTGCCCCACGCCTCTTACTGAGGGAGAGGTTGGGGATGCCCTTGACCTCAGGTGGTCTTCACCAGGGGCTCTGCTGATCCCTGGGAACTCGGTGACGAGGGCTGAGTGCCCCAAGCTGTTCCTGCCTCGGGTGTCGGGCCCAGCGCCAGGGGAGTTTCCCTCAGGAGCTCTGCCCAGGGCTGAGGTACAGGGGGGTGTCGGCTCCAGCCCACACAGCCCCCAGCTCACTCACCACAAAATCCTCCATTTCTCTCTCCAGACTCTCCAGCTCCTGGAGGATGGGCCCCAGGAAGGGGACCACACCCTGTGCCGAAGGGGCCGTTAGAAAGGAGCCCTGCTCTGGGGTCCCCAGGATACCCCCAAGCCTCAGCCTCCCACTGCCAGGCTCTAGGTGAGCAGGAGACCCTCCAGGGCCTCCCGATGTCCTCCTTGCACGGCAGAGAGCCCTCCCGTGGGTCCCAGGGTCCCAGCCCTCTCCCAGGCTCCCTCACCCACCCTCCAAGCACCAGCTCTGCAGCCGCCCACTCTGTCCTGGCTCGGGACTGGGTCAGCCTGAGGCAGGGCCGGGGCCGGGCCTCCTTTCTGAGGGAAGACCCCTGTGGGGACCACCTCTCTGTCCCTGGGTCCCGCATACGCCCCTCACCTGGCGCCTCCCGAGGTTCCTCAGGCAGGACACAAAGCTGCAGCACTGCTCCTAATGGAGAAGAGCACCCGACCCTGAGCCTCTGTTACCCGCTCGCCCAGCCCCCACTCTCCTCCCTCTGGCCCAGACTGAGGAGAACAGCGACAGCTGAGCCTGCAGCCCCCACCCAGAGCAGCAGCCCCATGCAGATCCCCCAGGGCCTCCTGCCCTCACAGCCCCCAACAGGCCTTGACTCAACCCACATACCTGCTGTGCCCATACAGAGAAGACTGGGAAGTCACAGAAACCTGTCCAGCACCCGCCCCTCCCTCCCTGCCTCCTCCATGCAGGCCTCCAGCCTGCAGACTACCTGTGGGACCTTGCAGCGTCTATGTTTCCGGGCCTGTCTGCACAGGGCCTTCAGCTTCCTCCTGCTCCACCTAGAGAGGGAGCACATTTGTCCTGAGGGAGCTGTCCCTGCATTCTGGGGGCCCCATTCAGCTGCGGGAAGCCAGAGTCCCGCTTCCTGCCCATCGCCTGGCCCCCAGACTGCTGTCCCCAGGGGTCTCAGCTCAGTGAGGGGCTCTGCAGACAGAGCCCAGAGGCCGCAGCGCTGGGGGCACCCACCAGGACACTTGGCGCCAGGTCTGCTGGAGTCGGCTGATGGCGGGGCTCTGCAGGACACTGATGATGGCATAGGTGGACGCCCAGTTGCGGAGGCGCTGGCACTCCTGGGAGACAAGAGCAGGGGACAGGGCAGCTGGAGTCTGAGCTCCCTGCAGGACTCGGTGCAAAGCCTCATATGGGGGACCCTGAGAGTCTGGGGTCCACAGGGGACACAGAGATCCCCAAGGAAACCCCGGGAGAGCGTGTGCATGACTCGAGGAAGGAGCAGGTAGGACGATGGGCCCCCACTGGGACGGCCCCAGGACACCATCTCTGCAGGAAACGCCCGCGGTCCTAGGAGCAGGAGACCATCTTCCCTCCTGAGCTTCACAGGAGAACAGGCAGCTCCAACTCCACAGGGACCCCAACATATCCAGGCCCCAGGACCCAGTGCCCACAAATCCACAGGGACCCTGACCCAACATACCCAGTTACCTAAAAGCCAGTGCCCCCAACTCCATAGGGACCCCCGTCTTCAACATACGGGCCCACCAGGACCCAGTGTACCCAACTCCATAGGGACTCCGCCCCCACATACCTGGGTCCCCAGGATACAGTGCCCTCAACTCCTCAGGGACCCAGCCACCACATACCTGGACCCCCAGGACCCAGGGACCCCAACTCCACAGGCCCCCCCCAACATACCTGGGCCACCAGGATCCAGTATTCCAGCATCCGTGCCCCCGCGGGCAGGCTCAGTTCCCCGAGGCAGGTGATGAGGACACATTTGGCCACAGTGATGTACTGCCTCTCGATGGCCCGCATAGTGTGGCACAAATGTTTGTAGCCCGGCTTGTTCCTCTTAGACCAGAGGGCCCCCCGGCAGTGGTACGGCACCAGCTCCAGGAACAGATCCTAGGGAGAGGGACGGGCTCAGCCTCGGCCACCCCAGGAGACAGGATAGAGGACAGGGCCCGTCCCAATCGGGACTGTGGGCTGTGCTGGGCACTGAGGCTCTCAGGACCCCGGAACCCAGACTGATGTGGGGTGCAGGCACAAGGCTCTTCTGCCTGCTCCTGGGGCCCTACCAGGCTCAGGGCCTCCCCGGCTCCCCTCTCTACACCCCTCAGAGGCACATTCCTCTGTGGCAGGTGCGCTGGAGTTGGTTCCAGCATCCCCCTTGAAGGGGACGGCCCTGAGGGGCTTCATGAAGGAGTCGAGGCTGCTCAGACCACAGCAGACACTCGGAGCCCCAAAACTAGTCTCCACACCACAAGAACCCCCCTCCCACCACTGCTCTCTGTCGAGCTCACGGACACGCACTCCTCCCCGTGCCTCCCCTGCCATCGGCCATCTCGGCCATCCCGGGACAGTGCAGGATCAGGGAGTGGGCACAGAGGGTGAGTGTGGGCCAGGAGAGCCACTGCTGGCAGAGGTGCCCGGGGAGGCAGGTGTGGGCGACGCTGCCTCTCACCTTGTCCATGAGTGTCAGCTGCTCAGCCACCAGCCGGGCAGGGAACGTGCTGACGGAGACCGGCTTGTTCCCCGGCTCCTCCAAGGGCCTGCTGCCGGGGCAGGAAGGCTCAGGGCCGTCAGCTGCCTCGCTGGCCCGGCTGGCAGCTGCCCACAAGCTGGCATCATGCGTGTCTCCAGGACCAGCGTCCTCCAGCACTACCCGTGGTTCTGCGGCCGCAGCTGAGGCTTCGAGAGGCTCCGGCTCTGGGGCATCCCGCGGAGGCAGGCCCAGCTCCTCAGGTGGTTCTGGGACAACTGCTGGGGCTGGAGCAACGTCTGAAGAGAAGAGCCCCACCTCAGGGTCCCGCCAAGCCACAACCAGAAACAGCAGAGCCCTGTCCCCAGACCACGACATGCAGGAGCCCGGCCACCCCAGAGGGCAGGGCCTTTACCCTGAGCCCCGATCAGTACGGTCAGGAGAATTTCCTTCCTCAGATGAACTTGGAGGCCACAGTCAGAGAAATGCACCAGAATGCAGCCCAGCATCGATTGCACGGGGACACAGCACAGCCACTCAGTACAGCCCTCAGGCCAGAACCCTGACATGGGACTCAGGGCGCTGGGGAGATTGTGGGGAGCAGAGTCAGGACCCTGGAACGCGCCTCCCCTGCTCCCACAAAAAGTCCCTTCACCTGGAGCCCAGCTGAGCCATCATATCACTGAGAAGATCCAACAGAGAACCTGTGAGTGGTTCTGTCATCCCCCAAGGTTGTGAGAATGACCTTCCCCACCTGGGCCTGTCCTGGGCTACTGGGAATTTAGAGAACCTGCTGGGCATGTTGCTGCTGCAACATGTCTGCTGTTTCCTGAGCCCTAGGATCCCTCTTCAGCCCTCTGTGATGCACGGACCCTGGCAGGGAGGTTCCATCTTGGGGAAATGATGCCTGAGCTCTGGTTCTGCCCACACATGGCACCCAACACAGCCCCGTGTGTCCCCTCTGGATGGAGGACCCCGGACCACTCACCACTTCAGTGCGTCTTCGTAGTTGAGAACCTGCTCCAAGTACGCGAGGAGGCATCCAGACCTAGAGGAAGCAGGACAGTGCCCATGGACTGTTCTGGACACACGGCATGATCCTGAGGCTCAGACCAGGACTGAGTCCCAGGGAGTCCTTCTACTCTCACGTGACAATGTTGTGTGGAGAAATGCTGTTTGACTTATGGAAAAACACCCCACCAAACCCTTCTGCTGTCCCGGGGTGCTGGGACACCTATGTGCCCCCAGATACATCTAATCACCCACAACAACACCGACAGGAAGACCAGGGCATTTGTGGACAGAAATGCTTTGGAGTTCGGAGGGGGTTTCCTGTGCATGTACTTTGGGAGTCCCAAGCCATAAGCTCTGAGTGTTGCGGCTGCTGTTCCATGGGCAGGAACAAGAAGGAACAGGAAGCTCATGGCCAGGAGACCAGGCAGCAGCCCAGCACTGTCACGGCCCATCCCATGTCCTCCTCCAGGACCTTGCGTGACTCTCCCCACACTGTATTCAGAAGAACAAGCAGAAGCTCAGAGAGGCCCTGGCTCCTTCTGAGCACCCCAGGCGGGGAGGCAGGCGAGGCCCAGGGGCTGGCGGGGCGGCTCTCACCAGCGCAGCATCTGCTGCAGGATCCGTGCGGGAATGGGGAAGGCCAGGCCGGTAGGAAGGATGGTGGTAACAGAGGAGAACTTCCGCCCAGGGGATGTTTGCATCAGGGAGACCAACATCTCCACAGTTCTTTCGCTGAGGGTCAGCATCATGCAGGCCTCATCCGGAGAGCTCGGGCACACAGGCTCCTCCTGCTGGTGAGCAGGGGGTGCAAGGCAGTCAGTGAGTTCCCTAGGGAGCAGGTGCTGAGGGTCTGGAGCTCAGAACTGCAGGAAAACCAGCTCCTGGGGCAGAAACAGGAACGCCCACATGTGCGAGGAATCGGGCTGAGGACTGCCCTTTTGACCAATGAAGTTTGCTGTTGTCAGTTGGGAGCATTCACAGGCCAGAGGACAGACACGGCCCTGAGGGTCTCCAGCAACCCGCCCCTCTGCACGGAGGGACAGCAGGGGGACAGCTGGGCAGGTCCCTCTTCATCAGCAGAGAAGCTCCCGGAGCTGCTCTCAGGAACTGCCTCCTCTTCAGTTTGTTCTACCCCCTGGGGAGGGGCTAGGGAGCCCCGCTGAGCGGCTTCAGAAGTGTGGCAGATCCCTCCCCAGGTCTCCCTGCTTCTCTCTGGGCCCTCCTGTGAGGCCCCCCTGTGCCCAGTGGCCAGTGTGTTCCAATACTGCCCCTAGTGGAGAGAGCTGGCATGTGCCACCAAATCTCCTCTCCAGGAGTCCCTGGGAGCATCCCACAAACTCTGTCCCTGGCCAGTAGGAGGCAGGGCCTCACCTGCCTTACACCTGTGCTGGGGAAACCTTGGAACCAGACCGCAGCTAGTGGCCACAGGAAAGCCCTGCAGTGCTGCTCAGATGCTCAGGAGCTGATGCCAGCTGAGGTCTCCCTGCGCTGTGGGCTGAGTCCTGTCCCCATGTGTCCTGAGGGAGTGTAGGGACGCAGCCAACACAGCTCCTTACTCAGGGCCTCCTTCCCCAGGGATGCGTGCAAGGAATGGCAGTTTCAGGGAAACGGACACCGCAGCCTCTGCTCCTTCTCTCTCTAACCCCCAACCTGAACTGCTTCCTGCCTGGAGAGTCAGCCAGACAGGGGAGCTGTCTGAGCCCCGTGTCCCTGGGCCATGAGGACAAGGTCACACAGCAGCAGTGCAGACACGCAGTGTGACCGAGGGGAACATGGGCGTGGCCCTCTGGGTCAGCTCCTTGTTCTGAAGTGGGTGGGGATGGACTTTCAGTGACCCTGTGCCAGAGGAGCATTGGGGATTGGATCACTCTGAGATGGGCCGTGGACACCCCGAGGGATCACCATGGAAGTGTCAGAGGTGTCTTGGGTTGGGGCCTGGGCTCTGCACCCACCTCCCCATCTCAGACCCCGAGTGTGGGAACCCATGTCACCTGCTCACCTGTGCCAGGCACTGGCTATTACTGCAGACATGTGGTCCTGGGCTCCTGTCCTGGCAGGTAGAACAGCTGCTTCCCACCAGGGGCTCCACTGGGATGTCCTGAGCTGAGCTCTGCAACACAGAGTCCGTCACGCCCAGGAGGGACCTGACACGGGGGCCCCCTTGAAGAATCTGTTTGGTCCAACAGTTAAATATCATCTCTCACCACAGAGACTGCACACAGCGAAAGGAAGAAGAATGACCAGTGCTGGCACAGATGCAGGGAGAAAGGGGCTGTCATTCATTGTGGTGGGAAGACCGACTGGCAATGCCCTTTTGGAAAACAATATGGCCATTCCGCCCTGCCCCCCACCTCGAATTAGTTTCCTTAGGACCCAGCAATGCCACTTCTGTGAATATACCCCAGACTAAATTAGCACAGAACTGAAACGTCATCTGCACTTCTATGTTCACTGCAGCACTATTCACAGTAGCCTGAATCTGGTAACAGCCTGAGTGTCGAGAACAGAGAACTGAATAAGGAAATTATGGTACATCTAAACTATGGAATACTACACAGCCACCAGGATAAACATCATGAAATTCACTTAGTATGACTCTAGTTCCCAAGGATATTGGAAACAGGGCCAGGAGGACTGGTCCACAAACTTTTGGGAGAGACAGGGAAGGAAGTTAGGATAGAGAAAGGCCACTATGATAAAGGTAGCTAATCATGAATGAAAACTGTGTGCTGAAAGTAGGTAACAGAACAAACATGATAACCTCTCAGTACCTGTATTGCAGTCCAGAATGCTCAAAAGGAGAGAGAGAGAAGAGAGAGGAGAGAGAAAAATAGAGAGAGAAAGAGAAGAAAATTTCGTGCCATAGAGGTAGGTGTGGAGTGAGGGTGGTGGGAGGGAAACTGGAAATGTTGGTGGTGGGAAATATACACTGGTGAAGGAAAGGATGTTTGAACATGTATGACTGAAAGCCAATCAAGAACAACTTTGAAACTGAGTATCTCATGGTGATTCCATTTTTTAAAAACTGTTTTGTCAAGAGTGTCCATGACACACACCAGCCTTCCCTCACGAGGCAGCAGCTCCTTCCCGTAGGAACATGACACACTCCCATCAGACACCCTTGGACCTTGACCCACAACTCACACAATCAAATTTAATTCACACACAGACACACACACACACACACAGGAACAGGGGTGTGAGTCCACTGAAGTACATCACAACTCTGAACTATTGACCCTGTTGACCCCGATTACCCTTGAGTTCTTCCTCACCTGGGACAGGTGTTGTGGGTAGGGTGGAGCCCTCCTCCACAGTCTGCAGGGACAGCGATCACCCTCACTCTGGGCTCGCCTCAGCCCAGAGCCTCTGATCTTAGGCATACAACATGAAAACATGTCTATTGCTTCTCAGTGCAAGTGAACTAGATGGTCACTTTCTTGAGAATGAGCTCACAGGGGAACCAGGGTTCTATGGCAGTTGGGGATGGTCACCAGGGAAGTGAGGTCATTTTCCAGAGTTCTATGAGCTGATGAATTCCTTCCATCTGACCAAATGCCCTCCCCTGCTATGGCACCCACTGACTGAACCAGGGAGTTGAGAGTTTTCCCCGACTATCTGGAAATAGAACGTGGGTCCTAACTCTGAGGATTTAGTTCAACTGGATTTTCCATGTCTCCCCCGTCCAGGCTGACCAGACCCCTGGGCCCTGGACTCCAGAGTTGCGTCCTCCATCCCACAGGCCTGGGAATCCTCTCCCCTCTCTGGCTCCCTCCCCTCTGCAGAAGCAAATGTCACTGAGGGTTGGGACAGGCTGTCAGGCTCAGGGAGGTAGGGCCTGTGCATGAGACAAGGGCTACTGGTGTCCCCCATAAGCACCAAAACTTGCCCCCCAGTCAGGTCATGACTTCCTCCCTCTCTACAGCTAGAGTGGAGGCAACTGTGTGTCAGAGTGTTCAGGATCCCAGTGTCCTACTCGTTTCTCCTCATTCTGCTCTAAAAGCATTGAACTAATTTCCACAGCAAACTGCCATCCCTGTAAGTGCCCTTCCCCCCAAAAGAAGGCCATGATGCTCAAGGAACTTGGCCCACTCAGTGGCCATGCACAGGGCCTCTGTCTGGGAAACACCTGCAGGGGCTGCATTCCGGATGGGCTACAGGCACAAGAGTCTCCAGATGTCCACTCAGAGGGTGGGAGCAGAGGTTTGGCTGTCCCCTATTGGGATTTGACTCAGCCATTTCCTCCTTCAGGGACACCAACCTCTCCTGCCCTCAAACACCCTCCGTCCCTGCATCTTGCTTGATCAGGAACTTCTTCTTAGGCTGAGACTCACCGAGCCAACAGAGATGGCCCTGCAAGGGCGCCTGCTGGGAAGCTGTTGTGCAGTCATGGGTGAGGGGCGGGTTTCCAGTGGGAGGCAGCGACTCTCCCTTGCTAACTGCATCCAAAATGGGAGCCATGTTCATTGCCATTGTAAGGGTGTCTGTGACAAGACCCATGATCTAGAGGCAACCACTAGCTAGTGCCCAAGTCAATGTGAAGCTGTGGTACATACACAGTCATACCTGTCAGCTCCTAAAGAAAGGTGACTATCTACCTATCTCTAACTCTAACCCTACCCACACTCCTACCCCACCCTTAACCCTATTAATAACCGTCTCCAAACCCTATCTGAAACCTAAACCTAGCCTAAACTTAACCAAACCCTATTCCTCAGCTTAACCCTAATGCCCTAACCCTAACCTAACTCCATCCCCAACTTCAACTCATCCTTAACTCTAACCACAACCACAACCCCTACCCTCGTCCTAACCCTTAACACTAAACACATTTCCAACCCTAACCTAACCAAACTGTAACCCTAACCAAATGCTAACCCACTCTACTCTAACCCAACCTTAACCTTAAACCGAAACCTAACCCTAGCCCTAACCCTATACCTAACTGTAACCCTAACCCTCTTCTTGCCCCTTACCTCTAACCTTATACTAAGCCCTACCCCTACCCTGACCTTGACTATGTCCCTACTAATACTCCTGTGACAACCCTAATCTACCCCAAACTAACCGGAACCCCAACCAATCCTAACCCTACCCCTATTTCTACCCCTTCTTCTAACCTTAACACCCTAAACTATACCAAATCTATCCCTAATCAACCCTAACCCAACCACAACCACAACCCCACTCTAATTCTAACCCTAAACAAACCCTACCCCTAGCTCTAACCCTAACCGTAAACACTAACCTTAACCCTAACCAACTCTAACTTTAACCCTGATCCTGACCCTGACACTGACCCCTACCCCATCCTCCGACCCTACCTCCTGACCCTGACCTCCACCCTGACTCTAATCCTAACCCTAAACCTAAACCCAACCCAGCCCAACTCTAACCCTAACCCTACCCTAATACTAACTCTACCTCTACTCCTACCCCTAGCCCCAACCCTAACTTGAACCTTCTACAACTAACCCTTAGTCTCTTACCCTAACCTCACCCTCACCCTCACTCTTACCCCCACCTTCAGGACCCTAATGGAACAATACCAATCCTAACCCCAACCCCTAATCCTAACCCTAGTTCTAACCTGAATCCGTAACCCGAACTCTAAACCTAACCACCCATTCACCTCCCCGAAACTTACCGTTCAGAAACTGTGAACCAAGTGGTCACCTGTCATCAACCCATATCTATCGGATGCCGTTGAGGCAGACTTACCTGGCAGCGCATGATATGCCAAATGCACATGGAACTGTATGTGGTACGCATCAATACTGACAAGCAACTGCATGGCTTGAGGAAACACTGGCATGCTCTCTTTAGAAGGACGGCACTGTAGAAGAAGATTATGAGCAGTGTGACAAGCAAAACGATTGCAGTGTGGGGAAGAACCCTCACACTGAAGAAAATATGTCCCATAGTCCAGGGTAGGAATCATCCTCCATGCTGCGTAGGAAGGATGCTGGTTAATGTGATGATATCCATGCTTTGTCAGCCTCTGTGAAGCTAAGTGGCATGTTTGTGTTGTTGTTGAGGAAGGACACAAGCGTGAATCAGTAGTTCAGAGATTTCAAGGGAAGCAAGTGATCTCAAAGAAAAAGAAAACTATACTGTAATATTCGAAATCAGCCTAGCAAGTTATAAACAACTTGTTATGGCATGAGAACGAGGCAGGAGAGAATGTCTGTAGAGGGAAATGCTTCCGTTAGTCATGAAAAAAGAGCCAAGTGGGCCTCTCTGGCTCCTGATCAAGCTGCTGCTTAACAGCCATGATCCCAGAGACTCAGAAACAAATCTCAGAACCCAGCGGCTTTTGGCAGAAAAGTGTCCAGACTCCGCATTAGGTTACCGGCCCCTGGTATTTCAGAATTTCAGAATTCCAAAATCGCACAGCTACGCGACCTCATAAGCTATTCCTATTCAGCAATAGAAAACCAATTGTCAGTGTTGCATTTTCAGCAGACCTGAGTGCCGGGGTAAAATCCCAAATAATAATGGTGGGCCTGCTGTCAAAATATTGAACGTGATCAAAGTAGAGAGAGAGAGAGTAATGAGGAAATCATCTGCCACACAGTAAGGGGAGGGTGTGGGATGTGGGGCATACTGGAGTTTTTGGTGGTGGAAAATGTCCACTAGTGAAGGGATGGGTGTTTCATCATTGTATGACCAAACCTTAAAACCAAAAGCTTTGTAACTACTCTCAAAGTGATTCAATAATCACTGTACCACTGTCATCCCATTGTTCATCAATTTACTCAAGCAGGCACCAGTAATGTCTGCATTCTGAGACTTATTGTTACTGATTTTGGCATATAGAATACACCACGGCTAGCTTGCCAGGCTCTGCCGTGAGGTTGGGATACTCTCGGTAGCTTGCCAGGCTCTCTGAGAGAGACAAAGGAATCGAACCTGTGTCAGCCCCATGCAAGGCAAACGCCCTACCTGCTGTGCTATCACTCCAGCCCAATTCAATAAATAAATTTATAAAAAATAAATAAATATATCGATTAAGAAAAAAGAGCCAAGTAGTATTTCATGACAACAAAACATAAAATAAGACTCATTCAGTGCTTCAGACAAATGCAGCAAATGAGCAGAGAAGTGAATTTCAGATACTGCTTCAATAGAAATGAAAAGGTATGCAGAACCGTGATCACATGAATTTGAGGTACTCTGAATAACCTCTCATGACCAGGCAACCAAAAGACTGTCTTTTCTTGAATGTTCCTGGGGTCATAGACGGGAATACTCAAGCAGGGTTTATTCCTACCTCTATGTTGTGACAAATCCTGGCAGTGTCGAGGATAAATCCTTCCATATAGAAGGCCACGTGTTAAATTCCAGCTGGCCAAGTGGGAGGAAGTGTTCTACATGCTGCATTAGCACTCCCAGTCCCAAAGGAGGGAATATAAATCAAAAGTTGTAGAATACTGTTAATAGCAATGTGCGCCACCATGAGTATGAATGGGGACAAGTAGTATTAGTGCCACAGTGTTACAGGATAATTTTGCATGTGTGTGAGAGAATAACACAGAGGGACAGTAGGTCAGGAAGCAAGAAGAAACTATGTGTGTGATGTCCAATCAAGCCATCAAAAGGACACAGCAAACAAACGTGCCAAGGGCTCAGAGCAAACAACCTAATGCATATTGGAAAAAGCACAGATGTGAGAACGAGTATTGACCTGTTCTTGTGTTCAGCCTTCGAGAGAGTGATTTCAAAAGTGCATCTTACATTGTGAGGAATGAACTTTTGAAAGCATCTGTGTTCACCTGAATCCATGTACTCAGTCCATGAGGCTGTTAGCCCCATAGCCCCATGATTTTTCTCTTATTTCTGTCTCTTTCCTTAATCCTGAGGTAATGACTGCTTCCTTCAAAGCCTGTTCGCCCATGCTGGTGCCTAGCAACTGCACTGTTACAGGGACCGGAACAGTAAGAACTGGCTGACATCAACTCCAAACAAAAAAACCTCAATAAACTAGGAGTACCCAGAACTGAGGCAGTGGATCCCTGCTGAAGCAGAGTAAGCAAAGCCCCAAGGGTGAGTGTGTTCTTGAGATTTGGCAATCAGGGTAAGAATGGGGCAAAAAGAGCTTCTAAACATGGGGAGAATATTCAACTCCTACAAGCACTGATGCATATAATGCATATACCAGGATTAAAAATGAAAAGGAAGACTTTCTGAAATTATTTCAGGCTTTGGGCAGCATGATCCCAGGCTACCCACCAAGGAACTTTACATTCCAAACAATGGAAGAAAATGATCTGAGAACTTGTTTGATCTTAGAACTGAGAGAGGCTCAAAGAAAAGGGGCATCCTACCTGATTCTGAGTGGTCCCTTTATTACTTGGTCCTATCAGCTTTAGAATCTTAAAATTAGAAGGGCACACTTTCCTCTCAGTTCAGGCACGAGACAAGGATGCCCACTCTCACCACTCCTCTTCAATATAGTACTGGATGTACTTGCGATAGCTATTAGACAAGAAAAAGAGATTAAGGGCATCCAGATAGGAAAGGAAGAAATCAAACTCTCACTATTTGCAGACGATATGATACTATATCTAGAGAAGCCTAAAGCCTCTACTAAGAAACTCTTAGAAACAATAGATTTATACAGTAAAGTTGCAGGCTACAAAATCAATACCCAAAAATCCATGGCCTTCATATATGCAAACAATGAGGCAGAAGAAAGGGTCATGAAAACAGCAATCCCATTCACAATCGTGCCCCAGAAAATCAAGTACCTCGGAATCAGCTTAACCAAGGAAGTAAAAGACCTCTACAAAGAAAACTACAAAACGCTACTCCATGAAATCAAAGAAGACATGAGGAAATGGAAACATATACCCTGCTTGTGGATAGGGAGAACCAATGTTGTCAAAATGGCAATACTCCCCAAAGCATTATATAGATTCAACGAGATCCCTATAAGGATACCCATGACATTCTTCAAAGAAATGGATCAAGCAATCTTAAAATTCATATGGAACAACAAACGTCCAAGGATAGCTAAAACAATTCTTGGGAAAAAGATAATGGGAGGCATCACCCTCCCCAACCTCAAACTTTACTACAAAGCAGTAACAATTAAAACAGCATGGTACTGGAACAAAGGCAGAGCCGTAGACCAATGGAACAGGGTGGAATATCCCTACACACAACTCCAAATGTATGATCATCTAATCTTCGATAAGGGAGCAAGAGATGTGAAGTGGAGCAAGGAAAGTCTCTTTAACAAATGGTGCTGGCACAACTGGACAACCACATGCAAAAAAATGGGCTTAGACCTTGACCTGACACCATGCACAAAAGTCAGATCAAAATGGATTAAAGACCTCAACATTAGACCACAAACCATAAGGTACATTGAAGACAAGGTCGGCAAAACATTCCACGATATTGAAGATAAAGGTATCTTCAAAGGTGACACGGAACTAAGCAATCTAGTAAAAACAGAGATCAACAAATGGGACTACATTAAAATAAAAAGCTTCTGCACCGCAAAAGATACAGTGACCAGAATACAAAGACTATCCACAGAATGGGAAAGGATATTTACACAATGACCCATCAGATAAGGGGTTAATATCAATGGTATATAAAGCACTAGTTGAACTCTACAAGAAGAAAACATCCAACCCCATCAAAAAATGGGGCGAAGAAATGAACAGAAACTTTACCAAGGAAGAAATACGAATGGCCAAAAGGCACATGAAAAAGTGCTCTACATCAATAATCATCAGAGAGATGCAGATCAAAACAACCATGAGATACCACCTCACACCACAGAGACTAGCACACATCCAAAAGAACAAAAGCAACCGCTGTTGGAGAGGATGTGGGGAGAAAGGGACCCTTCTATACTGCTGGTGGGAATGCCGACTGGTTCGGCCCTTCTGGAAAACAATATGGACGATTCTCAAAAAACTAGAGGTTGAATGCAAAAAAATGGGTTTAGACCTTGACCTGACACCATGCACAAAAGTCAGATCAAAATGGATTAAAGACCTCAACATTAGACCACAAACCATAAGGTACATTGAAGACAAGGTCGGCGAAACCCTCCACGATATTGAAGATAAAGGTATCTTCAAAGGTGACACGGAACTAAGCAATCTAGTAAAAACAGAGATCAACAAATGGGACTACATTAAACTAAAAAGCTTCTGCACCGCAAGAGATACAGTGACCAGAATCCAAAGACTATCCACAGAATGGGAAAGGATATTTACACAATACCCATCAGATAAGGGGTTGATATCAATGGTATATAAAGCACTGGTTGAACTCTACAAGAAGAAAACATCCAACCCCATCAAAAATTGGGGCGAAGAAATGAACAGAAACTTTACCAAGGAAGAAATACGAATGGCCAAAAGGCACATGAAAAAGTGCTCTGCATCACTAATCATCAGAGAGATGCAGATCAAAACAACTTTGAGATACCACCTCACACCACAGAGACTAGCACACATCCAAAAGAACAAAAGCAACCGCTGTTGGAGAGGATGTGGGGAGAAAGGGACCCTTCTTCACTGCTGGTGGGAATGCCGACTGGTTCAGCCCTTCTGGAAAACAATTTGGACGACTCTCAAAAAATTAGATATTGAATTCCCATTTGACCCAGCAATACCACTGCTGGGAATATATCCCAGAGAGGCAAAAAAGTACAATCGAAACAACATCTGCACATGTATGTTCATCGCAGCACTGTTTACAATAGCCAGAATCTGGAAATAACCCGAATGCCCCAGAACGGATGACTGGTTGAGGAAACTTTGGTACATCTATACAATGGAATACTATGCAGCTGTTAGCAAAAAGGAGGTCAAGAATTTTGTAGTCAAGTGGATGGGCATGAAAAGTTTCATGCTGAGTGAAATGAGTCAGAAAGAGAGAGACAGACATAGAAAGATTGCACTCATCTATGGTATATAGAATAAAAGAGTGGGAGACTAACACCCAAGAACGGTAGAAATAAGTACCAGGAGGTTGACTCCATGGCTTCGAGACTGGCCTCACGTTCCGGGGAAAGGTCAACTCAGAGAAGCGATCACCAACTACATTGTAGTCGAAGGCCATGTGGGGGAAGGGAGTTGCGGGCTGAATGAGGGCTAGAGACTGAGCACAGCGGCCACTCAACACCTTTATTGCAAACCACAACAGCTAATTAGAGAGAGAAAACAGAAGGGAATGCCTTGCCACAGTGGCAGGGTGGGGTGGGGGGGAGATGGGATTGGGGAGGGTGGGAGGGACACTGGGTTTACGGGTGGTGGAGAATGGGCACTGGTGAAGGGATGGGTTCCCAAACTTTGTATGAGGGAAGTATGAGCACAAAAGTGTATAAATCTGTAACTGTACCCTCACGGTGATTCTCTAATTAAAAATAAATAAATTTAAAAAAAAAAAAGAGTGCTACCTGTAAAAAAAAAAAAAAAAAAAAAAACTAGAGGTTGAGCTCCCATTTGACCCAGCAATACCACTTCTGGGAATATATCCCAGAAAAGACTCATTTCTGAAATGAGTCAGAAAGAGAGAAACAGACATAGAAAGATTGCACTCATCTGCGGAATACAGAATAACAGACTATCAGACTAACGCCCAAGAATAGTAGAAATAAGTACCAGGAGGTTGTCTCCATGGCTTGGAGGCTGGTCTCTCATTCTGGGTAACTCAGGGAAGGGACCACCAAGTAAAATGTGGTCGGAGGTCATGTGGGGGAAGGGTGATGCGGGCCGAATACAGACTAGAGACTGAACACACTGGCCACTCAAGACCTTTATTGCAAACCACAACACCTAATCAGAGAGAGAGAACAAAAGGGAATACCCTGCCATAGTGGCAGGGTGGGTTGGGGGGGGAGACGGGACTGGGGAGGGGGGAGGGATGTCGGGTTTACTGGTGGTGGAGAATGGGCACTGGTGAAGGGATGGGTTATCGAACTTTGTATGGGGGAAACATGAGCACAAAGATGTATGGATCTGTAACTGTACCCTCACAATGACTCTCTAATTAAAAATAAAATAATTTAAAAAAACCAGGCTTGTATGCAGTAAGAAGCTGACTCTATTTATATTACGGGGCTTTGTGGCTTAGCTGCAACAGAATGCGATGATTCCTCAGATTTGGAACAATTGCCTTGTACCTGTCTCTCCCATGCCAAAGTTTGGCAGTGGGGATATGAGCCTTGTATAGCCCCATGGCAATTATAAATGCAAAAGCTAATCCCAAGATCAATATCTCTATGGATAAATTGACAAGAGATGACATTTGGGTAGATAGAGAACTACAATCTGCTTACGGCAGTAAGGTTAGTTCCCAAGTTAGTAGCTGCCCCCTAAAAGCTTGGGGAAAAAAATCCACTCCAAGATTCACAGTTCAGGGCCAGGAATGTAGCACAGAGGTAGGGCGTTTGACTTGGGCGTTCGATTCCGAGCATCCCATATGGTCCACAGAGCACCGCCAGATGTGATTTCTGAGTGCAGAGCCAGGAGTCAGCCCTGAGTATCGCCAGCTGTGACCCAAAAAGGCAAAAAAAAAAAAAGATTCACAGTTCATCCCTTTGTTAATGTTAAACAAGGGCCTGAGTAACCTATGTGGATGTCAACGATCATTTGACTAAGATTGTTCCCATTTCATGGAGCTCAATATATACTGCTGCATATGTTGTCCTTTGACAATGCTAAAATAGATTGCTATTGGGCTTTAGGACTGGTAAAACAAAAGGAAAATTCAATGATTATATTAAAGCTTGCAGTAACGTAGAGCTGATATGATGCTGTGCCTAGCAGAAATGCATGCAGCTAAAGCACAGGGCTATTATTTATTGAGCATGGTAATATAATCTTAAATGTGAGTAATGAAGTGAAGTTTACCATCAAAGTATCTGCAGTAGGTTTTTTATTTTGTTTTGTTCTGTTGTTAATTTATTTATTTATTGAATCACCATGAGATATCGTCACAAAGCTTTTGTGTTTGAATTTTGGTCATACAATGATGAAATACTCATCCCTCCACCATTACACATATTCCACCACCAAATCCCCAGTTTTCTGCCCTTGCCCCAGCCCAATGCTTTCCCTACCTGTGTGGTGACAATTTCTCTCTCTACTTTGATTACATTGAATATTTAGACACCAGTCTCCCATTATTATTTGGAATTTTCCCAACACCACTCAAACCTGCCAAAAAAGCAATGCTAGGCAATTTGTTTTGTATTGCTTATTATGAATAGCATATAGTGTCATGTAGCTTCTCTCCTGGATTTCTATACTTTTAATATGTAGGTTTTAGAGAGATCTCTGCAGTGAGCTGCTCAGTTCCGAGGTTTGTTTGTGTCTCTATATCATGGTCCTTTAGGATCTTAATAAGTAGCCGGGGGCATTTCATGGGTGTCACCTCAGAGTCCCATCGGCGGCGGGAAGGAGAGGGACCAGCTCCTCCCCTGTCCCGAGAGGCCTGGTGTTTGCCGCTACTGCTCTCACATACCTGGGCTTTTCATTGAGTTCTGGAAGATGGCAGCTGCTGGATTTCCTAGGGGGCAGGCAGATGGACAGCACTTGCTCCCATCTGGAGTACCCCGGTGAAAGTGGCCTACTGCAAATTCTGGAAGCATCTCTGCAGCTAGCTGATCAGATCCAAGATTCCTTTGTGCGTCTCTAGTATCTGCATAGTTAGAAAATTATAGGACCAGTATGTAACAGCAGACTGCCCATTCAGATAGATAGTTTTCTAAGTAAACATAGAATTCAGAGAGGCAATGAATGCTACAAAAGGATTGCAAGTCTCAACCATAATCTCAGAAGAGCAACTTGACCATCAGACAATTTCAAAGTAAGTCAATGAATGACAAATATTGGTAACAGTGACTGTTTCGTTTCATTTCTTTGTGACACACCAGGCAGCACTCAGGGACTACTCCTGGCTCAGGGCTCAGGAACCACTATAGCGTGGCTTAGGGGACCCTATGGAGAGCCAGGGATCAAGCTTATTATGGGCTTGTGAAAGGAAAGTGTCTTAGCTGCTATAACCTTGATCCTGGCCCTGATGGAAGCATACTTCAAGAATATGAAATGATGCACAGTTCTTCAAAAACTAGAAATTGAGTTTCCATATGCCCCTGCAATACCACTTCTGGGAATATATCCTGAGGATGCAAAAAAGCACAATAGAAATGACCTCTGTACCTATATATTCATTGCAGCACTGATTACCATAGCCAAAATCTGGAAACAACCCGAGTGCTCTAAAACAGATGATTGGTTAATGAAACTTTGGTACGTCTACACAATGGAATACCATGCAGCTGTTAGGAGAGATGAAGTCATGAAATTTGCTTGTAAATGGATAGACATGTACAGTATCATGCTAAGTGAAATGAGTGAGAAAGAGAGGGATTGACATAGAAGGACTGCACTCATTGGTGGAGTATAGAATAACATCACATGAGACTGACACCCAAGGACAGTAGATACAAGGGCCAGGAGGATTGCCCCCTAGCTGGAAGCCTGCTTCATAAACGGAGGGGAAAATACAGATGAAATAAGGAGGGGATCACTAAGAAAATAATGGCTGAAAGACTCAGTAGGGATGGGAGATGTGTGCCGAAAGTAGATAATAGACCAAACATGATGACCTCTCAGTGTCTGTGTTGCAAGCCATAATGCCCAAAAGTAGAGAGAGAGTATGGGGCATATTGTCTGCCATGGACAGAGGCGGAGGTGGGAAAGAGGGGGGTATACATGGGATATCGGTGGTGGGGAATGTGCACTGTTGGAGGGATGAGAGTTCGATCATTGTGAGATTGTAACCCAACCATGAAAGCTTTGAACTGTCTCACAGTGATTTAATAACATTTTAAAAACAAAGAATATGAAATAAAATTAATATTTCCCTGTGCTCTGTAGAAACACTTGGCAGGCAAAGAGAACAGAAGGATGTGGCCGAGATGTGATCCTGGGGGCTGCACGTGTGTGGCCTCTCCGCAGCGGCACAAGCTTGACTCCAGAGGCCAACTAAACTACTTTTGGTATGGGCAATTCCTTGCAGATTGTCTCCAGACTGAGAACTGAGCCGCGACTCCTTGCCTACCCAGGAGGGGAAAGGTATTTCTCTATCTCGCCTTTTTCCTTCCCGGGAGTGACTGGCGTGGCGACCACCATATTATGAGGACCAAAGATGAGAGTTACAAGCTTGCAATGATCCCATATCTGGATGAAATTTCCCTGGACTTAGTTGCTAAAATACAGAAGTCCAAAACCGCATGGCCGCTATTGCGGCTGCACGACCTCATATCTCTTCACAACAGGTGTGACTCTAGTGGGGAACTCCTAACAATAATAGTGAGGTTTTTGTTGAAATATTGAATGTAACCAAAGTAAAGAGAAAGTAAAGTGAAGTTTATTAGTTCGGGGGGGATGGGAGGTGTACTGAGTTTTTGGTGGCTTTTTTTTTTTGGTGGTGGAATATGCGCACTGGTGAAGGGATGGTTGTTTCAGCATTGTATAACTGAGACTTAAACCTGATAGCATTGTAATTTTCCACATGGTGATTCAATAAAATAAAAAATAAATAAAAAAGAGAACAGAAGGATGCATAAAGCAACAGGTGTGCAAAGGAATGAAAATGGCCAAGAGTAACGTCAGGTCATGCTCATTCAAGTGAGGCGTGTGACACTAAGTGAGAATAAAAACACATTCTAAAAACACTAGAATGGTTCCGTGGCTTATCATTCCAAGCAAGTGAAGTGAGTGTAGCACCTGACCAGTTAGTAGATCCAAAGAAATCTGCAGGGAATGATTAAAGATGCGCATACCTTTCTAGAGCAGGAACCCCAAAGACCCAGTGCTGAATACCAATGTACATTAACACTTCCTACTAACCACAAACAGCACTTACTCTCCTCCCCACTCCACCCCCTAAACGGCCATCCTGAACCACAACTAAGGAGTCCTTGAACAACACATACGCTCTGAATCTAGTAGATTACATATGTTCCTCCATATAAAAACTGAGAGTTCATTCATGACTCATAGAGTTACCCATTGTAAAAACTGAAAAGTAAGAACACAGTCGAATGCAACAAACCCTTTTCCGCTAATTGTGAATAAATGTGCATGTGACATGACACACTTCTGAATACCAATGTACATACACACTTCTTCCTAAGTACAAACAGCACATACTCCCCTCCCCAGACCCCTGTGTGTGAGTGACTCACCTCTGCACAGCACCTCCCTCTCAGGCACCACCATCTCAGCGGGAAGCAAACAGTGTTGTGGCAGGAGTAGGAGCAGTCTCGGGGTTCTCTGTTGGATCACGGTGAGCACCAAGCCAGGCATGCTTGTCAGGGTTCTGGAGGATGACAGGAAAACCTAAATAAGAGGCATGTAATGCTTGCCAAAACCCCACGCACATGGTCAGAGACATGACACAAGTTAAAGTGCTCAAGGGTTGACTGTAAGTGGTCACTGGCATGATGTCCAGCACAGCCCATTTCAATGGATTTCCCCTTTAGATCTTTCTGTGGGTGGTGTTCACCCAGTGCTCTCAGATCTGTATGCTCCTACTACTTCATCAATCGCTGTGCAGAGGCAAAGAGCTGTATGAGGACACCATACCCTCCATCTGAAGATGAGCACTTGTCATTACTTAATATAGTGGGAAGCAATATGTAAATCTACAATTCCCTAGGCTGTCACACAGGGCCTCAGACATGTTAAGTTTATAGCCTTTCCATTGCACATGAACAACTTTGAATTCTTAGCTCACTCACACTACAAAATGAATGCAGTATTAGAAGTAGTGTTCCACTGAGCACTTCATGATCTTTTAGAACTGCTCCCTTCAGACAGTCCCTTAGAAAGGGAAGTCATGATCTTCTTATAGTAACACTCTATTATAGTAACTACCCTAATTGTGTAGTGCACCCTGGGTGTATAGCTACCCTAAGTATATAGCGTATAGTAACTACCTAAGTGTAGCAGTAGCAAGGCAGGGGTACTACCTCTAATTAGAGCTCAGATGTTCTGATCTGGTGCTCATCAGGTGCCCATCCATCACTCCAAAGAGAACCTAATGACAGAAAGAGCCAGGATGGCACATTTCTGGTGAACACAAGGGTGCCCGGCACTGAAAGCATCTGAACACTGCTAGGCATCACTGGCCTGCACACAAACGGGAACAGATGTTTCACAAATATCGAAATCTATATTCAGTCCTTGCAGCTCAGTGCCCTACCCACACAAACGGATGAATCCTGCTGTCTCCAAGCATCACAGGACCTGAGGAGCATTTGAGCCACTGTCCCAACTGAGCACCACACCGTTCAACCATTCACACAAACATCACGTGCAGCAGCCACCATGTCCCCAAAGATCACTGAAAAAAAACCAGAAAACCAAAGACATTAAAAAAACTCTGACAGTGATAACAATTGGGACTATTAGACAAATCCCACCTGCCTGCTTTGCGTATCACCACACCAAATGGGAAGAAATGAAAAAAGGAAACTGAATATTAAGACCCAGACAAGAAGCAAACCCACCACAGCATCACATCCGCCTGGTTCAGGCATCAGAATCTGACTCACCCACAAGGACGAATCAAACCTCACCTCACAGAACAGGTGGGTATGCCCCATACCAGCTGCCTAAAGAGCATGACATGAAGCACCAAGCCCAGTCACTGAGCTCCTCAGGCACTTGAATAATTAGAAATGACCAGCAAGTCCTGTGATCACCAGGTGGGAGACCACCCATCAAAAAGAACGTTCAAAGTGTCATTTGGGTGCCACCCCCAGCAATGCTCAGGAACCCAACAAACACTGTGTGGTTCCGGGATGAGAAGCACGAGGATCATTCTGGGAAGTGATTTCTCAGAGCCCAAAACCAAGGGCAGAAACCGAGCACACAAGGGGGTGCCCGAGAGCATTTTCAAGAGAAGCAGGGGGTCTCTCGCTCCCTCCCTCTCGCCCACATCTCCAAATCGCTCTCAGAAAATCCACTTTGCCTCAGAGAGGGGAAAAGCACAGCGTCCGTCAGGCCCCAACGGGTCCATCTGTGAGCCCAGCGGAGCACTGTTCGGGGAGGGCCAGCGCTCCTGGGGGCGTCACTGCAGGGTAAGCGGTCAGGAGAGGCGGTGAGCAGGACTCAAAGCCCAGGGCCTGCGAGCATGCAGAGTCATTAGGCGCCCTGGGCGGGACCTCAGCCTGTGGTGGCTGAGGGAACTCGCTGCTCTGACCAGCTCTGACCACACTAGGAGGTCGGCCTAGGACAGCAGCCCCTCAGTCACAGCCGCCCCACCCCCACCCCCAGACACAGCTCTCTGAGGGGGTTCCGGCAGGAAGGAGCCCCCTCCCCTGAAAAGCATGAAAGTGCCCCAGAAGCTGGCCAAAGCCTGAGGCCCTGCTGGAAAGGAGGCCACACCCCAGGCTTTACACAGGTGAGGCCACAGCCCCAGGGTTACAGAGGGGTGGCCACACCCCCAGGCGACAGGGAAGAAAAGCCAAATCCCCCTGAGACAGAGAAGTGTGGCCACACCTCTAGTCTTTACACAGGCGAGGCCACACCTTCAGGTATCACACAAGTTAGGACACCCTCCCAGTTGTCACACAGTCCAGCCTATCCCCTCAGCAGTCACACAGGGGAGGCCACACCCCCAGGCAACTGGAATGGGAGGCTACAGCCCTCAGTCCTCAAGAGGACAGGTAAGTGGAAGAGAGCAGCTTCTGCATACAAATTGTCTGAATGGGGAAAAGAGAAAAAGAAGAGGCCATAGAGACAGTACAGAGGTTAGGGCGATTGCCTCATTCAGGGACGACCCAGGTTCAAACTCCAGTACACCAAGCACCACCAGGATGGATCCCTGAGTACTGAGTCAGGCATCAGCCCTGAGCATAGTCGGGTGTGAAAAAAAAGTTTGCTATTTCTCCATTTCCCTGAGACTGCATACTGTCCCCCACCAGGGGGAAAAAGGAGCAAGACCTAGTGATCTGCTGGAAGCAGGAAAGACTGACAAAGCATGCCTTCCTTGTGTATAAGGAAGTGTGCGTCCATGTGAGCCTAGTAGGCAGCTTGACCAGGACCTTGACAAAGAATCTTGGCCACAGGGGTATGATGCCACAAACAGGTCAACCTGTAGCTGCAGGGCGAGAGAATCAGCAGCCTGCTGGTGACTTCAGGCTTCCTGACACGTCAAAATTGCTGCTGTGCCTTTGGGCAGACCCCAGCACAGTGGGACCGTTTCCTAAGAAATTAAACAGCCAAAAGCTAGGTGTGTGAATGCCATGCCCAAAAACCACATCTGGCTCCACTAGACAAGCTCATTTATTGACCATATTTCAGAGACCCATAGATAAATCTCAAGAGATCAAAAGCCAGAGACACAGCAGTGAATCCCGGAAGACACCACAGAACTGGAGATCACTCCAGGCCCCAGACTGAGCCACTTTCACCGGTGCACGCCAGATGGAGCAGGTGCCGTCTCTCACCTACTCCAATGGAATCCTGGCGACTAAGAGCTTCCACAAGCAAGGCCCAGTATTTGGGTTCCAGGACAAAATCTCCATGCCACAAGACAGCAGAGGTGCAGCTGTTAGAAAAGATGAAATCATGAAATTTGCAGGATCAACATGGAGAGTATCCTGCTAAGTGAAATGAGTCAGAAAGAGAGGAACAGACATAGAAGGACTGCACTCATTTGTGGAATATAAAGTCACAGAATGGGAGATAACGCCCAAGGATAGTAGAGATTAGGGCCAGGAGGATCACTCCCCAGCTTGGAAGCCTATCTTATGTGCTGGGGGAAAAGGCAGGTGGGATGGAGAAGAGACCACTAAGTAAATGATGGTTGGAGAAATCGCTCAGGCTGGTAGATGCATGCTGAAAGTAGACTATGGACCAAACATAATAGCCGCTTAGTGCCTATATTGGAAACCATGACACCCAAAAGGAGAGAGAAAGAGGGAATGTGTCTGCCACATAGGCAAGGGTAGGAAAGGGTGAGGGTGGTGGAGGGACACTGGGAACATTAGAGGTGGAGAACGGGGGCACTGGTGGAGGGATGGGTACTCCAACATTGATTGAAGCGTAATCACAAATGCTTGTAAGTTTGTAACTGTACAGTTACAAAAGAAAAGGAACGGAAGAGATAGTACAGTGGGTGGGCACATTCCTTGCATGCAGCCAAGCCGAGTTCAACCCCCAGTACCCCACAGGGTTCCTGAGCCCACCAGGGGCAAACCCTGAATGAAGTACAGTAAGCCCTGGGCTCCTGAGGATGTGCCCCACCCCAAATTAATGAAAATAAATCTGCCCAACCTATTCAAGCCCGAACAGCGAGGAATCCTCACAGCACTTCGGGGATCTGGGTTTTTGTGCAACAGAAGACAGCACCATCGAAGCTACATGGCCACAGAACAGGGACATAGCTCCGAGATCCGAACACTGCATGTTCCCAGAGCAATGCCTGGGGTGACCACTCACCCACACCCCCCACCTCCCTAACACTCCCCACACAATCCACACACCCACACCCACACAGAACCACACCCCATACAGAGCCAGTTGTGAGTAATCCCTGAGAAGTGCTGTGTGTGACCCCCAACCAAAATAAATAAATCCAACAAAGTGAAACAAAACTGAAAGACTGCAGTGACTGACATTAGGGACTTCGTGTTAGTAACGGCTCTACATTGAAAGGCATAGTGAACAGGATATCCGGGTCTATCTTTAATCTAGCTGAGTCCATCACTGGCATAAGTCCTAGGAAGGCATGCAAAAGCAGAAGAATAAGCAACAGTCCAAGGCCATAATAGGCAAAACACCCAACAGCAGAGGGTGAGGAGAAAGGAAGTCAGGTAGAGTTACCTGAGTTTTAGGGCCAGGGTATCAAGGAAGGAATAAGCCAATCAGGCAAAAACACCACCCTGAGTACGGGGAGGGAGCCAGTCCAAGGAAGGCAGGTGCAAACCCGAGAGAGGGCATAAAAGGGGATGCTTACAGCAAGGCAGTGTTGCCCTCTATGCAGGGAACCCTGGTCGACCTGTCACATATGCTTGGCTCACAATTTTTATTCTGTCTTGTTCCTCGGATCACGGACCCTAACAAAAACCAACAAAGAAAGCTCCATGAGACAGGTGGAGGGTAATGGATGGTTCACAATGTTTTGCAAGCAGGGAAATCAGCTCGGGATTCTGGAACATCTAACGAAGCAGATTCCTGGCTGACAGGGCAGACTTGGAATACCAAGTCAGAGCAGAGATATGAGTATAGAAACAAATCTTTAGATGTTCTGCTAAATTCTGAACCCGGAAGACAGAAGGGATTAGTTAAAGGATGGAGGTACTATGCTGTGATGTTGTGGCAAGGATGTGTATGAGGCTGGGGAGAATCAAACCCAAAGGAAGAAGAGTCCAAATTCAGAGGAATGAGGAAAGGAGGGGAGGGAGAAGGAGAGAATGGGGAGGGAGGGAGAAAAGGGAGGGATAGAGAGAACAGGAGAGACAGGAGGCAGGTGGGATATGGAGGAGGATGAAGGGGAATGAAGGGAATGGAGAGAATGGAAGGAGAGGGAGAGGGAGGGGATGGAGGAGACTGTGACAGGAGGGGGCGGGTGGTACGAAGCCCTAAGAACTGGTCTTTTTCTTATTAAATAAGTTATTTATTTTATTGAATCACCATGTGGAAAGTTACAAAGCTTTCAGGCTTATGTCTCAGTTATACAATGCTGAGGTGGGAACAATGCACCCAGTATCTCCACCTATTGCCACTCCTGGAAGCCCAGTCAGACGTGCAGCAGGACCAGTGCTCCCTGGGCAGCACGAATCATATGGGCTGAATGACAAGAAATCAATCGTTTCTGTTTGCAGCTCCCATAGCCACTCTCTGAGTCTCTAAGTCCCTTCTTCAGCTCCTCAGCTCCATTCAGCCAAGTGTCTCAGCACCACACCCATGTGCATGGCAGCTCTGCCGGCCCCTGTGAGGCCAAGACACACCCTGGATATAGGGCACAGGGGAGGAAGGGATCTGGAAGGCTGCTTGGAGGAGGGTAATGCTGTGAGTCCTGAAGACAAGTAGGTGGTCACAAGGTCTGTGTCCTCCAGGAAGACTGAGCATCTGGGACCACAGTTTACTTTAAAATTAGAAGGAGGAGTGGTCAGAGTGGTCATTGGAAGGCCAAGGTGATCGTCTTGCTTACAGCCGACCCATTCAATCCCTGTTGCCCCAGATGATCCCCGGAACCAGGAGTGATCCTGTAGTGCAAAGCCTGGGGGAAGCCCTGATCACAGCCAGATGTGTCCTAAAAAACAGAATGACTGAGATCAGAAGGCAAAAAGGATGGTAACTATTATTGAATCATAAATCAGATTGGCCTACACTCGTCATTATACCAGCATGGTGAAACCCTAATGTGAGGGCTGGAGAGATAGGACAGCAAGTCGGATGCTTGCCTTGCACGCGATCGAACCCTGGCTCCACCTAGGATCCCTTATGTCCTGCCATGAATGGTCCCTGAGCACAGGGCACCGAATACCCAGGGGCTCGGTGTGTGCCATCAGGAGCAGGGCCTCTCTGTGGGGCAGCCCCGCATCCACAGGACGGACAAGATGACTCAGGGATGCCAGCAGCACAAGGCAGAGGGGCAGAAGGAGTCCGCACAGTTGCCAGGCAGCTTGGCCCAAACCGCACACCATGCAGTATAACCTCTCACCCTCATGCACACAGGCCTGCAAAGGGACAGCGGTGCGTGGCCCCTGCCTCCCCGCGGAGGCGTCCCAGCGCCATATCTGCGCCTGCCCCACGTGGGGTCCGGGACTCGACCCAAATAGAGACTCCCCTAATAGCAGTCCCCTGACACACATCCCACTGGGCTCGCTCACAGCAGCCGCTTCCAGCCACTCCTGCGCTTGCCCTTTCGGACCAGGGCAGTGGTTGCTGCCCACCGTTGGAGCCAGTGCCTGAGCACTTTAAAGGGGCCAAGTGGCAGCGGTGGTGGGGGCTGGTGCGCGAGGCCTGGGCCAGGGCCAGTGGTGGGCGCAGGGCTTGAGACATCCTGGCTGCATGATGGGGGGCCGCGCCCAGCTGGTGGAGCTCAGGACGCCAGGGCTGCGGATCTAGGCTGGTCCGTAGTCGCGCGGGGATCGCGCCCCACCCTCCAGTCCCAAGGGCAGCTCTCTAAGGACAGATGGGCTGTAGTGCCGCTGGCCGCCCTGCCTGCCCAGCTGCCCTGCCCCGCCGCTCCCGAGCGCGCCTGAGGCCGCGCAGACCGCCCCCTGCCCGGGACCCCCCCCCCCACCCGCCCTCGGCGCTTCTGGACATTGGCGAGCCTTGGACTTGGCGGGTGCGGGCAGCCTGGACGACCATCCGGCCCATGCCAGAGGCCCATATGCGGCGCCTTCCAGACCGTGGGTGGCCGCTGCCCCCGGGAGAGCCCCAAGGACGCCCTCTCGGCGCAAGTCTGGAGAGCACCTGGCCTGCGTCTGGGGGAAGTTTCTGGACTGGAAAGATCAGGCCGGAGACAGGTGCCCGGCCTGGGCGCCAGGGAGAAGAGGGGTTCGGGAGGGGACTTTGAGTCGATTTGAACACAGCTTGAGGGTCGCTGCTCCGCTGTGGCTACCCCAGAGAGAGGAGGCGCGGTGGGAGGGCGCTCCCGGTATCCGTGAAAGCGGGTGCTTGGCAGCGTGGGGCCGCAGATGGGGAAGTTGGAGGCTGTGGGTGCTCATGCAGCTGCCAGGACAGGTACCACCAGCCTTGCAGCGGCGGCTCCCCGAAGCGCGCCCGTCTGCACTGGTCTTGCGCGTGGGCCTGGGCCCTTCCCTGGTTCTGCTCGGTCTCCTCGCAGAGAAAAGTCTGAAGACGTTTATGCTCAAGGAGATTCTGCAGTGCACCCTCCCATCTGCGACTGAGCGGGCTGTCCAATATCTGTCCAGGTGGTGAGCTTGGGGAGAAAAGTGGGAACTTTGGGCTTCTTTCTCCTCTGCAGAGCCTCTGCCTGTGTTTGCTCAACCCTGTTCGTGTGCAACGGGTTCCCTAAACGGGAATCAAGGGAGATGCTTTGGGTGGGAACGTCCGGTGCCTGGAGGGCCCTCTGCTATGGAAGCAGGGTCACTCTTGCCCATGTGGTCTTGGCAGCTGCAATGACTTAAACCGGGCACAGCCAGGTGTGTGTGGGGGGATGGCGGGGTGGAGGGGGTGGAAGGTGGGGGACGCTGTCCATGGAAAATGCCTCTCCCGGGGCACTGACCCAGCCTGGGGATGCCAGGACTGGGTGATACTTGCCCTGGGCTGTGACTGTGCTGGCTGACCTGGCTGAGAATGTGGGGTGCTGAAGCCTGGAAGGCTGCCTGTGGGCGAACACAGACCAGGTGGGGCAGGACCTGTGTCCTGTGACCTTTTGGTAGTGAAAGAACTAAGTTGGTAGCTGGTATAGGGTGGGCACCCACTCTTGCTTCACTGAGGCGGGGCTTGCAAGGCAGCTGGCCCACCTGCTGTGCTGCTGCTCCAGCCCCTCCCCATACCCTCTTCCTGGCCTGCTAGGTCCAAATGCACCTGGGTTCTTGAAACGCTTCTCCCGGCCTGTTGGCGTAATGCCAGCGGTGGCCACTAGAGGGCAGTGGAGAAGCCGTGCGGGAGAAGGAGGCGCCTTCCCAGGGGTCCTGGCCGCGGGGGGCTGCTGCGGGCCTGAGCTCTCTCCGCAGGGTCGCCGGGGACTGCTCCGCTGAGCCGTCTCGGGTCTGGGGCTTTCCCAGGAGCCCAGGGGGAGTCGGGTGGTGCTCAGGAGACTCGGCGGTGTCTCCTGGCGGTACCTGGTGAGCGCAGAGAGGCGCGTCCTGCGGGGTCTGCAGGACTCGGCAGCAGCGGCCCGGCCTGGCGGGCCCAGGGGTCCAGGGCCACACACTGCGGCGCTTCGGCCCGAGCCTTTCTGGGCATGGACACCGGGCCCGCTGTGCGCCACCTCCCGCCCCGAGCCTCGGCCCGCGACCCGCGGGTCACCAACAGTCGAAGTTCCGAAGGCGCGACCAGGGCTCGGTCACATCAGATCAGGGACGCGAAGGTGCCCGGGTTCCTGGCGACCCCCAGGAGCTGCGTCCGTCTCTCCTGGAAAGGGCAGAGCCGGGAGGAGGGCTCAGTGCTCGGGCACATCCCGGCAAGCCCACCCCACCCGCCCCCAGCACGGAGGCTTGACCCCCCAGGCCACAGCTGCATCCCCCCAGCAGGCGGCCACAGCTCGGCCTGGGGGTCTTCCTTGGGGCCCTCCAGCTGGGCCTTGTCTGTAGCCGTTTCTACCTGCTGTGTCTGTCCTATTCCTGGTCCTTTATGTGTGTGATTTGTTTATTCCTTTTTTCTGCTTCACATCTACTTTTTTAAAACTATTTTTAAAATACGGGTCATTCTTTTTTTGCTTTTTTGCTTTTTGGGTCAGACCCGGTATTGCTCAGGGGTTAGTCCTGGCTCATGCAGTCGGGAATTACTCCTGGCAGTGCTCGGAGGACCATATGGGATCCTGGGAGTCGAACCTGGTTGGCTGCATGCACAGCCTTACTCTTTGTGCTATGGCTCCAGCCCCAATAGGGGTCATTCTTAAGACACTCAGGAGGGTTACCTTTATTAAGATATCTGGGTCCCCCTTATGCCCCCTTCGGGTCAGGGTGCTCAGTGGCCAGGCCTGGCATTGGGGGCCACCAAGGCTACATCCTGTGCTGCTAAGGCCCAAGCACAGAACACAGGTGCTATGGATGCTATGCATTCGCTCTAAGATGAATGCTCTAAGATGAATGATCCTGGTTTTATTGAAGAATTTCATTTATATGTATCATTTATAAACATAGCACATGTGTTGAGTGTTTGCCTTGCATGCAGCCGACCTTCATTTTTATTCTTTCATCCCTCTCAGAGAGCCTGGCAAACAACCAAGAGTATCTTGCCCAAACGGCAGAGCCTAGCAAGCTACCCGTGGCCTATATTATTTGCCAAAAACAGTAACAAGAAGTCTCACAATGGAGACATTACTGGTGCCCACTCAAGCAATTCGATGAGCAACGGGATGACAGTGACAGTGACAGTGAATTAGTGCAAGCAATGTGCTACTCTTCATCAATTTCCCATAGCGATTGAATTTGTTCACTAGTCAGTGGTACAATAATTTCAGTAGGATTGCTCCCTATTAATTGTCTAGTTCTTCTTCTTCCTTTGAAAATTATTTGAGATATTTTATTTACATAAGTAACCAATGTTTTACTAGACTTGTTATGTAAAAAACTTCATTCCACAATATTAGTTCCTTGTACCAAAACCCCAGTAGGAGAATGTGAAGTACATAATACTATCATATAAAAACTTTCTGAAGAGTCAATTCTATCCAGCTGAACCTTATTAACAATTTCCTCAATTATTTCTAATTCTTTTTCAGCTGCTGGGCTAAGTTGTAATGGACTATTTAAAGAGGATCACCTTCAAATGTTTGAAACAAATTTTGTAGGGCATAGGTTGGAATACCCAAAAAAGGGCATAGCCAATTTATATATCCGAATAGTTTTTGTTTATATTTTTATAAACAAAATTTAGTTTGTATTTAAAGTTTTTCATTTATCTCTCAGAATTTGGACATTTTGAGGTGTAATTTTACTCTCCCATACAATTTGTCCCCAAAATTCCCAAGAAACCTGACATTGAATTTTATCCCGTGCAGTTTTTAAACCCCATGATTCTAGTTCATAAGTTATAGCTTCATAAACTTTCTGCAAATTTATTTGCAGTGATTAGTGATTAGAATATCATCCATAAAGTGAATAATTTTATTTATTTATCTATTTTTAATTAGTGAATCACCGTGAGAGTACAGGGTACAGTTACAGATTTATACACTTTTGTGCTTATGCTTCCCTCATACAAAGTTCGGGAACCCATCCCTTCACCAGTGCCCATTCTCCACCGCCAGTAAACCCAGCATCCCTCCCACCCTCCCCAATCCCATCTCCCTCCCACCCCACCCTGCCACTGTGGCAGGGCATTCCCTTCTGTTCTCTCTCTCTCTCTCTAATTAGCTGTTGTGGTTTGCAATAAAGGTGTTGAGTGGCCACTGTGCTCAGTCTCTAGCCCTCATTCAGCCCGCAACACCCTTCCCCCCGCATGGCCTTCCACTACATTATAGTTGGTGATCCCTTCTCTGAGTTGCCCTTTCCCCAGAATGTGAGGCCAGCGTCCAAACCATGGAGTCAACCTCTTGGTACTTATTTCTACAATTCTTGGGTGTTAGTCTCCCACTCTGTTATTCTATATACCACAGATGGGTGCAATCTTTCTATGTCTGTCTCTTTCTGACTCATTTCACTCAGCATGAAACTTTCCATGCCGATCCACTTATATGCAAAATTCATGATTTCCTTTTTTCTAACAGCTGCATAGTATTCCATTGTATAGATGTACCAAAGTTTCCTCAACCAGTCATCCGTTCTAGGGCATTCGGGTTTTTTCCAGATTCTGGCTATTGTAAACAGTGCTGCGATGAACATACATGTGCAGATGTCATTTCGACTATACTTTTTTGCCTCTCTGGGATATATTCCCAGCAGTGGTATTGCTGGGTCAAATGGGAGCTCAAAATAAGTGAATAATTCTGACTTCAGGGTACTGTGTCCTAATTATATCCAATGGTTGATTAACAAAATATTGACACATCCATCGTGGGACTATTCATCATCCCTTGAGGTAAAAGAATCCAGTGATATCTCGTAGCAGGAGTTTCACTATTTAAAGAAGTCACAGTAAAAGCAAATTTTTCTCTATCCGCTTCTCTCAAAGGGATGGTATAGAAATAATCCTTTAGATCAATTATAGTAATATTCCATTGTTTTGGAATAATGGCCAAATTAGGTAGGCCCATTTGCAAAGGGTCCATTGGTTCCATGCAGTCATTAACTTTTCTTAGATCACTTAACATTCGCCATTTATCAGTCTTTTTCTTGATAACAAATACTGGTGAATTCCAGGGACTGGAGCTAAAAACAATTTGTCCCAATTCAAACTGTTCTGTAACTAATTCAGTTAAAGTCTTAAGTTTTTCTTTTGTTAAGGGTCATTGCTCAACCCAAACAGGCTGAACCTTTTTCCAGACTATTGGGAGAGCAGTTCTTCGAGCAGCGGCCCAAATTAAAAAGGCGATTGCTGAGACACCTCTTTTTCTTTAATGTACTTCACACAAGTTTTTGCAACAAATCTCGTCCCCATAGGGTGATAGCTATTGGAGCAATATATGGCTGGATGACTGCCGTGTATCCAGCAGGATCACCACAATGAAGAGGTTGCACACTCTGTTTAACATCAGTGACCACTCCCATACTAGAAAAAGTAACGTCCACACACCGCTTTTGCCAAACCATAGGCCAATGGAGAGAGGCGATAAAATTACATCAGCACCTGAATCTAACATACCCTCCAGTTTTGTCCCATCCTTAAAGGTCATAACTAGAATAGGCTTATCATCAGTAATCTTTCTGCCCCAAATATTTCTGCATTAGTGCTTCCAAAATCACCTCTTCTTTTCATGCCTGTATTTTTTCCTAGTATACATGGAAGCAAAAGCAGTTGAGCAATATGTTCCCCTTTAAATATTCTGATATCCGCTTGAACAGTGGCTATAATTGAGATTTCATTCACAAAATCACTGTCAATGAGTCCCACTTTTACGTTAACACCTCGCAAACTCATACTGCTTCTCCCTAGGATAAATTCTGCTGTTCCTTTTGGAAGGGGGCCATAAACACCAGTTGGGATTTTATAAATTTTATTAGGAATCAGAAACAAATCCTGTAAAACTGAACTATCAGAGGCTACACTTCCTTCTGTTGCTCTCATAAGGTCAATATAAGACAGTTTTTTGCCAGTGTTCTTGGGTTTATTAATTATTATCATTGTAGGGGATGAAAAACTTTTGAATTTAATTTGAAGTTTTATTGACAATTTCCTGTATTGTTGAAGGGGCCCCGGGTCGAGCCCCGACTCCCGTTTCCCAATTAGCTTTCTAAATTTTTCTCTTTTCTAATGACATTTATTAGCCCAATGCTTCCCCTTCACACATCGTCTACAGATGCCTGGTTCTTTCCTTACACTCTCAGACTTAACACGAGAACAATCTCGTCTGAGATGTCCAAAGGCTCCCAGCCATAACATTTTACCTGGTTCATTGTTTTAAAAGCAGCAGCTATTATTTGCACCTGATGGGTTGGTGTTCCGACTTCCCTACATACTTTAATAAAATCATCTAAAGAGTTTTTTTCCCATTAGCTTAGCAGTTTGAATTGCCTTTTGGCAATCTGCTGTAGCATTTCCCACCACTAAAGTTAGCATAAGCATTTCACGAAGGCCTTTGCCAGGTATAGCCTTTTCAAGAGCGTCCTGGAGTCTGGCAATAAAATCTGTTCATTTACTTCCTGAAAGATTTTTGTGAATGACAGTACGTTTTGCAGAGGTTTCAAGATAACACCATGCCTTTAGACGGGTCTTATTAACAGCTTCTAAAATGTTTGCCTCCAAACGGACTTGTTCTTCCGCTAAAGCCCACTTGCCAGTGCCTAAAATCTGGCTCACAGTGATATCAACATGTTTTGGTGTTTGAATTCTAGCATATTTCCCAGCCTCTTCTTTCCACCAAGATTTAAATTGTACATATTGAGAATTTTCTAACACTGCCTTTGCAAGAGTTTGCCAATCAAGTGAAATTACAGTATTAGCTTCTGCAAAATTTTCAAGAAGGGCTAGCACATAGTTAGAAGTAACACCATAGGTGGTCACAGCTTGCTTGAGCGAGGAAAGAAACTGAAAAGGAACAGGCCCATATTCCCCTGCCTGTCTTTTTCTTTGCTCATCAGGATTACAAACGACTGGAAAAGCCATAAACTGAGCAGGCTGTTGGCTCAATTTTGCCTTATATAAAGGAGCTTCAGATTTTTGCATCAGAGAATGCAACTCAGGAGTAAGCTTAGAAGGGCAACACAGAGATTCCTCTTCCCTGTTTTTATATAAGCAAGGGGAAGGAGCTGCCAAAGGGTCAGGATCAGTGATACCCTGTACAGCAGGCATTATCCTTCTTTCAGAAGGGCAGTGCATCTCAAGGCACTTCATTTGACTAACTGATTCATCTAATTTTTTATTAACTTTTCTCAACTCTTGGGCGCTTACAATCTCTTTTGAAACTGAATTCTCTGTGTCTGACTCAGAAGCTGTCAGACTCAGAACAGGCAGGTGAATCATCAATTTGATATGAATCACCAGATAATATAGATGCTGTCGGCTTAGCACAAAATTTAGGGGTTTCTTAACCCCTCTCCCCTCCCCCCAGGGCGAAAGTGGCCCTCCTGGGCCCATCAGCAAAGACAGGACCCCTGGGCCACTGGGACCTGCTGGGCCTGCAATTGCAGCCAGTCCTTCTGGTGAGGAGGCAGACAAGGTGAGAGAAGGATGGGAGAGCCCCCCGGGGTGGGGGGATGGGTCCTTCCTCGTGTCCATTCCTGTGCGGGGAGACATGGGCACACCTGGCCACAAGGGGAGCAGAGGCGACAAGGGCGATGCGGTGAGTGGGGCCCAAACGGAGCAGAGGTGAGGATTGGGGGGAGGGCAGGCTGTCTCCCCGAGGTGGGGACGCTCATTCCTGTGGGGGCGCATCTGCACCCCCTGCCCGTCTCCAGGTACCCCAGGGCAGAAGGGAGGAGTTGATCAGGTCAGCCTGGAGCAGTGGGCGAGAAGGTGAGATTGTGGGTGGGGCAGCGACAGAGACTTTCCAGGTCGGCTGTGTGGGTGGGCGGGGCTTGTCTGGGTGGGCGGGGCTTACGTTGGGCGGGGCTTTGCAAAGAAGGTTTCTGTGGAGTGGGCGGGCCGTGCTGGAAACCCACCCTCATTGGAGCTGCCTGTCCTGGGGAACCCCTCCTGGCCCTCCCTTTGCTTCCTGCAGGGTGAATCTGGACACACTGGAGACTCGGTACCCCCCAGGAACCCCTGGAAGTGCTGTGAGTGAGCGTGCGATCTGAAACCCACATTATGCTCAAGGAATCCCCCACCCCTGGGTGTCTCTGGACCGAATTTTGATCCATGGCACCACATGTGCCCCACTCACAAGTATGGCCCTGGTGGCCCTCAGCACCTCACGGCCTGAGCAACCAACTCTCACCAGGAGGGGCCCCCAAACCTCTGAATACTGCTTACTAAGTTGACCCCTTCCCCCAAACAAACGACGCTGGTGGGGGACACCAGAACCTGGGTTCCACTGAGCCCCTGTGTCCCCCAGGAGAAACTGGCCTCATGGTCCAGGGAGAAGCCAGGAAGCTGGTACAGCTCCTTCCTTCTGACGAGGGTAGAAGGTCAGTCGCGGTGTTGGGACGCAGGCGGGCTGGGAGAAGAGAGGTTGGCTCGTGGGAGACAGCGGGGGACCCACAGGTATAGAGGGAGTTTGGGGGACGTGCGTGCTGGAAGGACCCACAGGTCTCCCGGGGACAAGGTGAAGCCTGACTGAGACCTCAGCACTGACTGCGGTCAGTGACTGGGAGAACAGGGACGAGTGTGCCAGGGCAGGAACAGACTCTGCAGATGGTCAGAATCAAGAGAAGCTCAACTGGATTTTTAAAAATTCGGGGCTGGAATGATTACACAGCGGGTGGGGCTTTTGCCTTGCACGTGGCCGACCCGGGATTGATTTCTCCCTCCACCTCAGAGAGCCCAGCAAGCTACCGAGAGTATCCCGCCCACACAGCAGAGCCTGGCTAGCTACCCATGGCGTAATCAGTATGCCAAGAGCAGTAACAACAAATCTCACAATAGAGACGTTACTGGTGCCCTCTCGAACAAATTGATGAACAACAGGACAGCAGAGCTACAGTGCTACAGTGGGGGGTGTATGTGTATGAAGGAAGATAGCTTTCTTTTTCCTTTTCCTTTTAGGACTACACCCAGCGATGTTCAGGACTGACTGCTGTCTCAACACCCTGGAATTACTCCTGGCTGTGCTCAGAGGAACGCTACGGGATACTAGGAGTCGAACCCGGGTTGGCTGTGTGCAAGGCCCACACCTTCCCCACTGTACCCATACTCAGTCAGGGGACCACTGGAAACGGCCCACAGCGCCATCTGGTGCCTATTCTGTGGAACTGCCACAGCCTGACTTTCCCATGGTAAAGATTTCCAGCCCTTTTCTTTGCCTCAGTGTTAAGTGATGGGGTCATGAAGGGTCAAGCACCCAGCCTAGGGTCATGGATCAAATACTGAACCAGAAGGCCCTTGCCTTGAAAAGGGCCTGGGGAGGGACGGAAACGCCCCACAGTGCCATATCCTGGCGGTTAGGCAGAACTCACCTTGCCCGAGTTTCCCACCCTGAAGATTTCCAGCCCTTGAGTTTGCTTCAATGCTTCAAGGTCATGGAGCATCAGGCACACAGTCTGGGGCAATAGTGGGATAACCGTGGGTAAGGCCCTTGCCTTGCATCGGTTTGGAACTCTTGCACCCCATAGGGTCCCCTGAGCAGCCACAGGAATAGCTAATGATTGGTGGGAGCAACCCCTGAGCACTGCTCTGTGTGGCTCCCCCAACCAGGTGATTGCCACCCTACAGAGCCCCCCACACTGGCCGGCCCCACAAGCGTCTCTGGGGTTTTATTTGGGTGTTCAGGATTTGCTGTTCCTAGTGGGGTTTGGGGGAACATAAAGAAAAGAGATGCTCATCCCCTCCCCACCCACCATACTGACTCTCTGGGCAAGTGAAACTGGGTTCTTTATTGAGGAGGGGTGTCAGTGGCCAGAGCAGAACTTCTGTGGGCGCTCAGGGTCCCTACATAGTGCCGGGAATTGACTGTGTCGAGCACAAAGCATCGCCTCCCCCGTATGCTGTCTCGAAGAACCCTATCTGAAAGGTTTCCTGTCTTGGTCACCCCCATACCTCATCACCTCACAGTTCAATAAATGCCCTTTCCTGTTCTAGGTGTAGGTGGCAAAGGTCGAAACAAGATTCAGCTCTGTACCCTGGGCCTGGGGTGAAGGAACCAGCTGACGATGAAACTGAGGTCATGGGTTTTTGTTTGCTAGTTTCTGTTTGGGGGCCACACCTGGGAATGTTCCGGGGTGACTCCTGGCTATTCCTTCATGAATTACTCCTGTAGGTGCTCAGGGAACGCTGTGGGGGTGACTAGGTGGGCACCCGGGTTAACTGCTGCGAGGGGGGCGCTTTTCTACCCACTTTTCTCCCGCTCTCTTGCCTGAGTCTTGATCCTTAATCATTGAAGCCAAACCCAGCGCTGGAAATCTTCCCTGTAACCCCAGACGAGGCACTTCCTCTCTTCGCCACAAGATGGCGATGTGGGGCGTTTCCGTCCCTGTCCCAGAACATTTCTCCCAGGATTGTCCACCCCTGCTCCTGACCTTCCTCCAGAACCTGCTGAAGCTCCCCGGACCCTAGAGCTCTTCGTTGAGGGACCCCCGATCCTCGCCGACCTCTGCAGCCCCCCAACTGTCACACTGCTCACAGTGCTCTGGCTTTATTTGGGGGTGGCCACAGCAGAGCTAAAGGTGTGGGGGGTTCAAGGCTTCCTATGATGTGGGGGATTGAACCCAGGTGCGCTGAGGCAAGGCAAGAGCCTGCCCACATTCCTGACCCCTTTTCTTGACCCTTTTTTGAAGGTTTCCCATCACGGTCATCCTCACACCTTTTCCCCCTCCGTACATTTCCTTTTTTGCTTTTTGGGGTCACACCCAGCGTTGCTCAGGGTTACTCCTGGCCTGCACTCAGGAATGATTCCCAGCAGTGCTCAGGGATGCTATGGGATTCTGGGGATCGAACCCAGGTGGGCCGCGTGCACGGCAAACAGCCTCCCCGCTGTACTCTAGCTCCAGCACCCCACTCTGTACATTTTGAAGGACCCCCAAACACTCTCACTCCCTGCCAGAGTTTTGGGGATTCCCACAGATTTCAGATGTTCTAAACATTGTGCTTGCCCCTGTTCGCCGCAGTGGAGGGGTGTGTGGGGAAATTTCAGTCTGGTAACCCCCGGGTTTTGGGGTGAAGTCGGGGGGATTGTTTAAGAATGAATGTCCAGCATCAGCACATGGAGATAGAGCACAGATACATCCAAAGTGCTCGAAGGATTTTTCCAAAAGTTTGTTCGGGGGTTCAGTGGTTCCTCCAATGGAGGGGGGTGGGAGAACGACTTGGAGCTCCCCCTGAATCTTCCACCCCAGAGTTCGTTCGTTCGTTCGTTCGTTCCTTCCTTCCTTCCTTCCTTCCTTCCTTCCTTCCTTTTTCTACCTACTCTTTCTTTCTTTCTTTCTTTCTTTCTTTCTTTCCTTTCCTTCTTCCTTCCTTCCTTCTTGCTCTCTTGCTTTTCTTTTATTTTCTTTCTTTCTCTCTTTCTTTTTTGCTTTTTTCTTTCCTTCCCTTCTTCCTTTCTTCCTTCTCTCTCTTTTCTGTCTCTTTTTTGAGTCCTGTTCTTTCTTGCTTACTTGCTTGCTCACTTTCTTTCTTCCTTTCTTCTCTCTTTCTCTCTCTTTCTTCTTTCCTCCCTTCCTTTCTCTCTTCATTCTTTCTCTCTGTCTATCTTACTTTTGAATCTTTCTCTTTTTCTCTCTCTTTCTTTCTTTCTTTCTTTCTTTCTTTCTTTCTTTCTTTCTTTCTTTCTTTCTTTCTTTCTTTCTTTCTTTTCTTATGTCTTTCTTTCTTGGTTTTTGGGGTCACACTCTGTGATGCTCAGGGGTTACTCCCAGTTCTGCACTCAGGAATCACTTCTGGTGGTGCTCGGGAGACCATATGGAATGCCAAGCGTCAAACCCAGGTCACCTGCGTACAAGGCAACTGCCCTCCCTGCTGTCTATCACTCAGAGCTGACCTGCTCCCTTTCATTGCAGATCCTTGCACCCCAAGCTTTCAGAGTACTTGATCTTAATCTCCCCTTTATCCTTCATCAGTAGAGGACAGAGAGAAATAACTGGACTGGGGCTTTTTGTTCTCCAGGGAGAGGGGAAGGGGCACCCTCAGACATGCAGGGAGATGGGGTACGGGTAAGTCCATCACAGCAAACCTTAAATAACAGGGTTCAGGACAGGGAGATTGGAGAGCCTGGCAGGTGTTTTGATGTTTGTGACCGACCTGGGCTCTCACACCCTTTCTAGTTCCTTGAGACCCCTGGAGCGGGGAAAGTCTATTTCGAGACCCCCGAGTCACTGTATCACTGTATCGCTGTCATCCTATTGATCATGGATTTTCTCGAGCAGTCTCCATTCATCCTAGCCCTGAGATTTTAGCATCTTCTCTTTTCTCATTCTTGCCAGCAGTACCGCATTGGAGGCTCTTTCAGGGAAAGGGGAATGAGACCCATCATTGCTACTGTATTTGGCATATTGAATACACCACAGTGAGCTTGCCAGGCTTTGCCATGCGGGCAGGATGCTCTTGGTACCCTGACAGGTTCTCTGAGAGGGAGAACTAGGGTATAAGAGGTTACTTCTGGGAGCTTTCTTTTGTAGTCTCTGGATCTTGGCTGTTGATGGGATGACATGGCGCCGGGGACAGTTTGTGGTTGTGGCTGCCAAGCTACTGGGAAATGGGGGATCTGGGTGGAGGAGGTCCAGTCCCGATCTGAGCAGGCTTGGAGATCTCAGTCGTGAGTCACGCACACCTGAGTTCTTCTGCCGATTCATTCATGCGTAAGGCTCACCCGAATGTGTCAAGAGGGGCCTTGACCATGGCTATGACTGGGTTCCATAGGTCTTTGGCTGTCGGGGCTCTGCTCAGGGTGGGGAGGGAAAGTTAGTCCGCTCCCCTCCAAGGGACCCTGGTGAAGACAGCCAGACATGGGGGCGCGAGACTCTGCCAAGACCCCCAAATGCCTAAATAAAATAAGGAAGCCAAAACCACTTTGGCAAGTTCCTGTAGTAGTCCGGGGAGATGGTGCAGTTCAGACTCTTGATCTCTAATTCCCAGCACCGTTTGCTGTGGCCAAAAGGAAACAACCTTAATTTAAAAAATAATGAAGGGCTGGAGTGATATCACAGTGAGGTATAGTGACTTGCACGCTGCAGACGTGTCATCCAATAAGGTCCTCCTGACATCACACATGGTTCCCCCCTGGACTGCCAGGAATAATTTCTGAGGAAGAGCCAGGAGTAAGCCCTGAGCACTACTGGGTGTGGCCCAGAAATAAAAAATAAAATTAAAAATATTTTAGAAAGCATGCACATACACACACGCAACACACACACACACACACACACAGATGCAGGGTTAAATGCACACGGCCAAGGGTGGGCAGAATAGTACAGTAAGTAGAGCACTGACCTTGCATGCTGCTGACCAGAGTTTGATCCCCAACATCCCAAGGGTCCCCTGAGCATCTCCAGGATTGATTCCTGAGTGCAGAGCCAGGGGTGACCTTTGAGCAATGCCAAGTGTGCCACCCTCAACCACAACAAAAGCCTATTAATTTCATGACTTATTACCTCAGTTTTTAGCTGTTCGGGCCAGAGCCATAGTTCAGCTTGGGACGCATTTGCCTTGCATGTGGTCCACCTGGGTTTGATCCTCTGCACCCCACATGGTCCCCCAGTCTGCCAGAAGCGATCTGTGCCCAGAACCAAGAGTAAGTCCTGAGCATGGCCAGGTGAGGCCCCCAAACAGTACTGAGCCCCAAGGTTCCAAGCTGCCAAACAGTCCTGCAAGGACCTTTCATTCCCAGCACCTCCAAACCAGGGGGTTATCTAGAAGTGGCCGGATACTCAGGGGTCCCGGAACTGTGCCAGAGCATACAGCGAAGTCCACAGTTTCCAGTTACCCACTGCCCGGGCCTGTCCATACCCAGAGACACCCCTACTGAGCCCCTCCAGAAGGAGTACCGCACTGTGGCTGGGTCCAGACAAGGCTGCCTGACCCCTCATATATATTTTTAAATCAAATGATGTTGTAGCTGGAGCTGGAGCTGTGGATGAGAGCCTGCTTCACATGTGTGAAGTCCTGAGTTTACACAGAGACAGTTTGATAAAACAATGCATGTCTAAGGGCTGGAGAAGTAGCCTTGCACGCTAGCGACCAGGATTCGATCCCAGGCATTCGTAAGGTCCCAGAGCCTGCCATGAATGGTTCCCGAGTGCAGAGCCAGGAGTTATCCCCGAGCACTGCTGGCTGTGACCCTCAAACCAGAAGCAACTTCTGTATCAGATGGAGCTGAAGAGACCAGAGCCGAGAGAGCAGGAAACTGTTTTGAAGGAAGAGGAAGTCCTGAAATTTAGTGGTGATTCTGGCAGCCAGAGAGTGAGTCTGAGCCTGCTCAGGGCACAGCAAAAGTCAGAGCACACTGATTAGATGACTAATCTCAGTCATCAGAGGAGAGCACTGTGATCTCCGAATCACCCCTGGTCTTGCTGCACAGTAGGAAAGGAATCCCTCAGCGTTCTCCAGGGAAGCCCAGAGTTCATGAGTCCTTCCCCCTCCCCTGTGTAGGTTGCCTAGGAGAAGGGCAGCATCCCTGAGAGTGGCAGCTGCGCCGTGGCCCCGCCCCCTCCCTACTTGAGGCGGGCTGCTAGTTCTCCAGCTTGGAAAGTGCCTCACCTGGGCTTGCCTAGTCGCTGCCAAGCTGCTTGAGTGCCATGCCCAGGTTGCTGCCATGTCCCTTTCTGCCCCTGCAACTCTGTCTCTCCTGCTCCCGCCAGACTCTAGGCTGAGGCCAGCCTCCCATAAGCTTGCCCTGGACCACTCGGAACTGCTGCCATGGAGCCAGTGTGAGTGTGAGGCAGTCGTGCGGGTGCGGGGTGTGGGGTAGGGGTGCACGGTGCGCAGTGCAGGGAGCTGCGTGGGCATGGCTGGGTGGGGATGTGCGGTGCGGGATGGGGGTGCACGATGCGGGCTGTGAGGTGCACGGTGCAGAATGGGGGATGCGGGATGCGTCTTACGAGGTGGGGGTGCTGGGAGGAGGTGTGTGGTGCGCATTGCAGGGTTTGGGTGCGCAGTGCGTGATACGCAGTGCAGGGTGAGGGATGCACATGACTGGGTGGGGATTCGAGTGGGGGATTCAAGTGCGGAGGCGGGGTGGGGTATGGGGTGTAGGCTGGGGGTGCGCGGTGCATGGTGCTCAGTCCGGGGATCTTGGTGCCAGAGTGCGAGGTGATGGCTACGCAGGGCTGGGTGGGGGTGTGGTGCGGAATGGGGATGCAGTGTGCGAGTGGAGGATGTGCAGTGCAGTGCGGGGTGCAGGCTGCCGGGTGGTGGTGCACGGTGCGGGGTGGGGTGGGGGTGCACCGTGCACCCTGGGGCCAGGTTCCCTTTAGACTTGCCCCACACCCCATCCTGGGGGGTCCCCCCATTGCACCTTCCAGGCTACGGCAGTGCAGGGCTTGCAAGGGGACTGAGTCCCAAGTTCCCAGCCTGGTTCAGGGCGGTGGAATTCCCCAGTTCTTGGTGCGAGACTCTTCCCTGAGGAGAGCCCCACTCCGGGTTGGGGGGTGGCAGTTACTTTTGCTCTAATTTTGGCTGGGGCTCCCGAATTAAGGGTGGAGCCGCTTTTTAACTGGGTGGCAGCTTTGGGGTGTAGATGTGACTGCCAAGGCTTCTGGAAGTACAGGGAGGTGGGGGGCAGTAGCCCATCCTGACCCCCAAGAAAACCTGGAGATTTCAGTCACAAAACTCCATATCAGAATTTTCAGCAAATTATATCTTGGTGAGGTCCGTCCTGAGACCATGGAGTCAGGCCGTGGGTATGGCGGTGATTTTGGATTGTGGAGGCAAGTGGCTGTTGGGGGCTCTGCTTAGGTGGTCACCAAGTCAATATCCTCCCCTCTGATTTACCCTGGTATGTTCAGCCATGTGCAGGTATGAGATTAACTGTGTTTTTTGATCTCTTTCGAGATTTATTTATGGGTCTCTGAAATAAGGCTGATAATTGAGCTTGTATAGCTGAGCCAGAGGTGGTCTGTGGGTGTGGCTCCCCCACACAGAGCTTTTGGCCTTTTAATTTCTTGGGAAACTTGATCCCAAGTTGTTGGGGTCCGGTCAAAGGTATGGTGACAATTTCGGGGTATCAGAAAGCCTGAAGGCACCATCAGGCTGCTGATGCACTCACCCTGCAGGTATAGGTTGACCTGCTGGCGGCACCATACCCCCATTATTTTCTTCCTTGACCAATCTAAATACTTGTCAATTTTGTTGATCTTTTTAAAGAACCAACTTTTTTGACTTTATTGATTTTTTCTCCCATTGTCGACTTTATCTCATTTGTCTCTTTTTAATGTTTATGTTTTGGTTCTGCTTGATTTGAGTTGAACTTTCACTTCCTTTTTTCTAGTTTCTTAAAATGGAAATGTAGATATTGACTGGAGATGCTTCTTCTTCACTAGCATAAGCATTTGCAGATGTGAATTTCCTTCCAAACACCGATTTAGCAGCATCCTAAAAACCCTGTACATTGTGGTTTTCTTGCATCCATCTTAACTTGTTCTCTAATTCCCATATGATTTCTTATATGCATTTGTCAATACCCCAACATTTTTAATTTTCTATGTATGTGTGAATATCTAATTTTAATTATTGTTATTTTTTAATCCTAGAGTGCATGCATTGAATAATTTCAGCATTTTTACACTTATTACGACTTGTTTTATGGCCTTTACCTTGTGTGCTTGAATGGATCTATTCTGCTGTTGTGCGGGACAGTATTTTGTGTTTGTTAGATCTAGTTTGTGGTGTTGTCATATCTTCTATTTCATTGTACATATTGTGTTATTTGTCCTATCCACAATTGAAAGTAGACTTTGGAGTATTTCTTCACTTCTTTCTGTCATTTTTTCCTTTAGTGGAATTCTGTTGTAAATATTTTAATATTAAAATTTATTTTACCAGCATTGATATGCCCATAGAAACTCTATTATTGTTAGTTTTACATTGTATAGCTTTTCCTTACATATATTGTATGAATTTATTCTTTTGCATATGTTCAGTTATTTTTTTCTTTGACTCTAAAACCTACAACTTGTAGAAAGTTATAGAGCTGGTTTTTCTTTCATTTCTTCAAATATCTTCTTTTTGATTAAAATGTTTACTCCATAAACATTTAATATAATTCCTAACCAATATTTTTGTATTTTATTTTATAATTACTTTTCTACTCATCCACTTTCTTGCTCCTTTATTCCTCCAGGATTTTCATTTTGTATTAAATACATATTTTGCTTAATCTTAATGAATTTGCTATTTTTTCCACCATAAATGTTTTTTATTTTCTGGGATTTTATCTCACGTGTTAAGAAATTGTGTGGGGCTGGAGAGATAGCACTGAGGGAAGGGCATTTACCTTGCACGTGGCTGACCCGGTTCAATTCTCAGCATCCCATATGGTCCCCTGAGCACCACCAAGAGTAATTCTTGAGTGCAGGAGCCAGTAATAATCCCTGTGCATCACCAGGTGTGACCCCCCCAAAAAAATGTGTTCTGAGTATACTGGTGGAGGGATGGATGTCAGAATACTGTGTGACTGAAATCCAATCATGAACAGCTTTGTAAAGGTCTGTCTCACATTCAATAAAAAAAGACTTTTTTTTAATTCAATAAAAAAGGTTTTAAAAAAGTTTTAAAAAGTTTAAAAAATACTATTGTTTAATTTTCTCATTTTACTTTTTACCTTGCACATTTCATCTTTAAACAGTATAACCCATCAACATGGTTTTATAGTTAGCGAGCATGTAACTATTTATAATGAGATTAGAGAAAAGTTATAAAAAAAAACACATTGGTAGAATTTTTATATACGCCCATGTATATAGTAATTGTCTTCTCATCTATGTTTCTTCATGAAAATGTGAGTTAGTGTCCAGCCAGTGCACTGTGTCTTGGCCTTTTTTCTGATCATGACGGCTTTTGACCTTGTTTCCTTCCTGTGTCTCCCTCCCACCCCATTCTACCAATTAGCTTCCTGGTCTCATGCTCTGGCTCCCCAGTTATTGACTTTTTACCTGTGACCCCCTAAAATATCTTATGGTCCCTGATTGAGAAATACTTGTTTAATACCTAGCACAGCGGTAGGGCATTTGCCTTGCATGTGGCTGACCCGGGTTCGATTCCTCCGCCCCTCTGCAGAGCCCGGCAAGCTACCGAGAGTATCTCGCCCGCACGGCAGAGCCTGGCCAGCTACCCATGGCATATTCGATATGCCAAAAACAGTAACAACAAGTCTCAAAATGGAGACGTTACTGGTTCCTGCTTGAGTAAATTGATGAGCAGTGGGATGACAGTGACAGTGACAGTGAATTTGGTTTTAGTTGTAGGGCAGACCTGCTAGATAAATTTTTTTTCAGTGCTCTTTGAATTTCTCTTTCGTTTTTGAAGGATGCTTTTGTTATACAAAGAACTCTCTAAGGTCTTTTCCTCCTAGAAATTCAAATCTGTAAGCATATTTGAGAGAATTTATAAATAAATTCCTCTATAGGTAGTGAAAATAATATGTAGGTCTAAAGATCTGTGAGCCGTATGGTGAGGCACTACTGCTTACCCACCCCATCTCCCTTCAGTCTGCATTGAGACAGCCCTTCCTCCCACACCTGGACTGTGGAACCCACTACCACCACCCTGTGCCTCGATACCATCTCTTTGGACTTCCCTAAGCTGACCCTGTCTCTAAACCCAAGCAGTTCCAAGTGGACCCAGTGGCTGCACTAATACCCCCCCAACACGTGGGCATATCAGCATCCTTGCAACAACTCTACTCCCTCAACACCACTTACAGCATTTTCATAATTCTCTCCCACAATCCTTCCACAATAACCCTGGTATCTAAATGGGAGTAACTAGACCTACACTTGCCTGTCAACTGAAATGTCATCTCAAGATCATGGAACTAGTTAGAAAACAACAGATCACAAGTGGTAGCCCTGGAAATAATGAATTAGATCAGTTTAATGACAAATAAGGTCAATATTCAGATAAACAGAATTCTAAAGCTCACCTGCAGCATCCACAAAGCTCTAAGGAGGTGGGGATACAAAAAAAAAATCATCTGCAATGGCAGAAAGAGAGAGAAGTCCAGGCAAATTCTCATGCTCAATTCAAATTTTGAGCCTCATCAAAAAGACCCTCAAATCAACACTTTATGAAATGGCAATAGAAATAAAGCAAGGGGAAGAGAAACTCAATCAGATCAAGGAAGAATTGATACGTGTTATTAAAGAGTCCACACAAATGGAATTAAAGGAGGTAAAGAATGCAAGGATAGCACACCACAAAAACAGAATTCTGCATGCAGAGAACCATATCAGTGACAGTGAAGACAAAATGCTAGCCAACCATGATAATGATGTTGCAAAAGAAAAGAGGTAAACAAATAGAAGATAAAATAAGATTATTGATGAACAACAGCAAATGGATTATTATAGGAGTAGCAAATGGAGAGGAAAGGGAGAAAGGGGAATAATGACTAGAGGAAGAAAAAATAACTGACAACTTCTCCAGTTTCTGGAGGGAGGCTTTTGCACAGATTCAAGAGGCTCAGAGACTAAACAAAATAGAATCAAGCAAACTAACACCAAGGCACATAGTAATAGAAATGAAAAAAGCAAAAGACAGACAACTTAAAGCATCAAGAAAGAATAAAATTCTCTGGTACAAGGGAAAAAACTAAAAGATCTCCCATATGACACATTTCAGGCCAAAAAAAAAGAATGGAATAACATACTCAACGTATCACTTGTACCACTTGTCATCAGTTGTTCATTAATTTTCTCGAGTGGGTGCCAGTAATGTCTCCATTCATCCCTGTCACATGCTAGTGTAGTCCAATGGCATCTGTTCACTCCAGGAACACGAGGAGCCTCAAACCATTCACTCAGGGTACTGACGGAGAAGTGTGACCATCTCGTAGGTGGGTGGCTACACGTTCTTTTGACATCCCGTGGAATCCAGTCAGTAACAGCTCTAGTCCAGTGGTCATCTCTAAATTGCATTACGTGTCTGGCCCATCTGATTTTTGATGCCTTGGCAAATGAGCAGCAACCCTGATTCTTGATTGTTGATGGAGGTATTCAACGTACCAAATGAAAAAAAATTTTTTTCATCTTGGACTACAGCAGCTGCCTCATCCAGCTGTCATTTACATTGCAGGGATGGATAAGAATCTTTTCAGACAAACAAGACATAGTAAACAAATCCTGCAAGAATTACTGAAAGGTTTCCGATAAAAAGCATTTGAAAAATTAATCCCCCACACATATATAAAATAGCAACATAGCCCTTTATATCAATAAGCTTTCTATATTTCAGTGGACTAAACTATCCTACCAAAAGGCAAAGAGTAGCTGGATGGATTAGGAAAGAAACTTCTATTGCTCTTACAGAAAACACTCCTAAACTCACAAGGCAACTATAGACTCTGAGTGTAAGGATGGAAAACAGTCATACAAGCCAGTGGGAGACAGAATAAAGCTGGAGTAGCCATACTTATAATAGACCAAATAGCATCCAGCAGACGCATATAGGAGGGCACAGGGCTGCCAGGTTAGTTGGTGACCAGTTGCTGTTTATTCCAGTCTCCCCATGCACCCCGTTCCAGTCTCAAACTGACCCTCATTCCCTCATTCCCATCCCCTCCTGTCCCCCGTACCAGTCTCTCCACACACACTCCTTCAGCCTCTTCTAGAGCCCGACTTTCCAGCATTCAGGGTAGCAAGCACACCTAGGTGAGGTAGCACAATCAACATCTGCAAGCCCTTACTTCTGGGGAAGCTCTTCTAAGACAAAGATGTCCTCCTGCTAGGAGATCAGCCCAAGGGCTTTTTTTTTTTATCTAAGGACACATTTGTCCTTTTCTTAGTCCACAAACAATCATCTTAGATCTACTTACTTCTTAATAACCTTTTTAGTCATTTTGTATGGACACAGTAAGAGATATATTAATCTTATACGGTGACGCTGCTGGGAACATCTCGCTATAGATCCCAGACTGCATTTCCCAAGCCAGATGAACCCTTCCTAACCCTAGCAGGGTCCTTGTCCAGTCATTTCTCTTTGGGCCATGACAGAATTCATCCACGACCGTGCCCTTGAGTTATAGTTAAGTATTATGGAGCTTGGCCTGTCCTGTTTTGTGCCAGAGTAGCTCACAGCTTGCCGTAGGTCCAGCCAGTCCTTTTGTCAGGACCCTGTTTCTGGGATGCTAGGAACTAAAGGGAAACTGAGTCTTAAGTTGAGCTATATATATGACAGACATCCAGGAGTAAATATTATTTGGAATCAATTAACTCCCAAGTTACAAAAGCATAGCATTAACTGTCTTCCTATGTTTATACAAAAAGAACATTGCTAGGAAGTAAACTGTGCAAAAGACATAAGGGAAGAAGAAAAGCAATATTTCACATAAAATACAAAATCCAGAGTCGTTAGAAGGATCTGACCTTACAAGTCACAGGGTCTGATTTAGGGATATAGGTGATTGGGGAGGAGAGCACAGAGAAGTTAAAGATAAACATAGAGGAATGGGAGTGCCTCAGGAGCACTGTGATGGGTGTAACCCAATAAACCTAAGCTCCCTGCAGCCAGGGAGAAAGGACTAACCAATGTTATCCTACATTCAGACACCTCCACCAACCTCCCCAAAACTGAGGATATATTTTTCTCTAGTGCATGTGGAATTTCTCCAGGATAGATAACATATTAGGGCATAACTCAATATGTATAAATTTACAAATATAGAAATCATGCAAAGTATTCTCTCAGACCACAATGACATGAAAGTAGAAAATGATTATAAAAAAGGGGAAAACTTCAAACTTTTGGAAGCTGGACAAGTCACTGTTATATAGCACTTGGATCAAAGAGCAAATCAAGGAAGAAATAAAAATATTTCTTGAAACTAATGAGAATGAAGGTACAAGATACCAAAATATATGAAATACAATGAAAACTGTACTAAGGGGGAAATTCAGCGTAATGCAGGCCTACATTAAGAAAGAAGAAAGCACCCAAATAGATGATTTAAGCACATATCTCAAAAATCTGTAGAGGAAACAACAAATAAACATAAGATATAATAGACTGAAGGAAGTAATAAAAATTAGAACAGAAATTAATATTATAGAAAAAAAAGAGAATAAATGAAACCAGAAGTTGGTTCTTTCTTCAAAAGAATAAACAAGGGGGCTGGAGTGATAACACAGCAGGTAGGGCATTTGCCTTGCATGCGGCCGACCCTGGTTCGATTTCCAGTATCCCATATGGTCACCTGAGCACCGCCAGGAGTAATTCCTGAGTGCAGAGCCAGGAGTAACCCCTATGCATGCCAGGTGTGACCCAAAAAGCAAAAAACAAAAACAAACAAACAAACAAACAAAAAGAGTAAACAGGATAGACAAACCCTTAGACTCATAAGGATAAGAAAGAAAATGTCCAGATGAATTGAATCAGAGATGAAAGAGGAAAAATTACAACATACTCCTCAAATATTCAAGATATTATGAAAGGTTACTACAAACAACTTTGTGATGTTAAGCTGGAGAACGTAGAAGAAATGAACAGATCCTTAGAAACATCTAATCTCCCATGAGGAGAAAGTAGAAAACTGAACAAGCTAATCACAAATAAGGAAACTGAAATAGTGATTAAGACCTTCCAAGAATGAAATTCCCCATCAGAATGGGCTGGCTGGTGAGTTTTATCAAACCTTCAGAGAAAACTTACTGCATTTACTTTTTCAACTCTTCCAATATGTTGAAGAAGCTTCTAACTCAGCTAACATTGCATTAATACCCAAAGTAGATAGAGACACATCCAGAAATGAAAATTTAGACCAATCTCCCTGATGAACATCAATGCAAAAAATCCTCAACAAAACCTTAGCAAACTGAATCCAACTCCACATCAAAAAATCATATATAATTATCAAGTGGAATTCATCCAAGATGGTTCAATATATGCAAATCAATTAACATACTATTCCACATCAGTAAAAGGCAAGGCAAACATCATATAAACATAGCAAAAGATGCTAAAATAGACTTGACAAGTTTCAATTTGAATTAATGATAACAATTCTCAATGAAATAGAAGTGGAAAGAACCTCTGTTGCGTGAAGCTATATATCAGTCGGTCAGAAGCGCAGAGGCAAGACACGCGAGAGAAATGTAGAGAGCAAGGAGGGACAAGACATCCATCTGGCTCGAGGCGAAGAGCGACTTCCAGAGGCCTCCCTTTCTTCTATTTTTTATCAGTTACATCTGAATGACCTCATCACAGTGAGAGAACCACTAATGAGAGTACAGTTATAGGATAAGCATTCGTCAAAAGAACATCAGGGTATACATCGTCCTGTCAAAGCTATGCTGTCAAAGCTATGTTGCAATGATTTAAAATGTCAGAGGAAGATATGGAACTGGAAACTGAGGCTCTACAGATTACGTCCCCCACATTCTTGTAGTCGGTTACACATAGGGCAAAGAGAAGACTCAGACTGATACTTGAAGGTCACACCAGATTAAGGATGTGTAAGCAGGGGGAAACTGCTGCTTTGTACTGCCAAGATGAGGTATGTCCAGGCGGGCCTATGAGAGCATGCTGTACTCCGCCAGGTCATCGGACTCACAAGTTTAGCTTGCCCACTTAATTTAAAGTGGGGCCTCGGTTCTACTTCCTGCTTGCAGGGCAGCGTCCTAATGTCCTGGCTTAGCACCAACAAACCTCCCTCAAGAGAGTAATGGCTATCTATAACTAACCTACAAACAGTATTGCTGCAGAAATTCCCACCAGAAACCTGTGGAGAAACAATCTGTACTGAGAAGTAGGAAAACGTGCCAGCAGATCCGGTGAGCTTGTGCTCCAGAACTGGCTCCAGTCCAAAGGCAAAAGCTTCGTTTGATAGCCTATCTGATGGAGGTTGGGGCATTTGCAGTCACCTGGCAGGAGAGGACAGAAGTAGAAATTCCAAAGTGTGTTATTTTGCAAAGCTGGGTCTGGATAACGTCAAGGACCTGAGCACATTTGACAGCTGACCAAGCGAGACTCAAACCATCTTATGACCATCCCAAATACACCCCATGGCTCTATGGCACAGCCCAGACTCAGTGGTTCCTTGGCAGGTCCTGCTCTTTGGGGTTAACCTCCTTGAAGTGAGGCTGTTTGAAATACAGGCAGGGGGTTCTTCTCATCAGTATCACTCTTTTGTTTTGTTTTGGTGTGTGTGTGGGGGGGGCGGGATCATACCCATGAGGCTCATAATTTTCTATTGACTCTGCAAACAGAGATTACTCCTGGCAAGACTTTTTAAGACTATACAGGATACCGGGGATCAAGCCTGGGTTGGCATCATGCAAGGCAAGTCCTGTCTCTCTGGTCCACATCACCAGTATCATTCTTAATGGTGAAGAACTGAAAGAATTCCCACTGAGATCAGGTACAAGGCAAGGATGTTCACTGTCTCGTTTTTCATTCAGTATAGTATTAGAAGTTCTAGCAACAGCAATCAGGCAAGGTAAGTAAATCAAAGATATTCAAATTAAAATAAAACAAAGATATTCAAATTGAAAAAGAAGTCAAATGATCACTATTTTCAGGTGGCATAATAATATACATAGAAGACCCTAAATAATTCACCAAAAACCTCCTAGAAACAATAAAGCAACACAGCAATTTGACTAGCGATAAAGTTAGCCACATAAACACAAAGCACAGAAACACATAAACATAGACAAAAAATTGGTTGTGTTTCTATATGCAAAAAAGAATCATAGAAGAAAGAGATTTAAAATAGTGTCCCAAAACATTAAATACCAGGAATGGACTTAACGAAGGAGGTGGGAGATCTATATAACAAAATACATAGGGACTCGGGGGCTCAGTGGCTGAGAGCCGCCTCTCCAGACAAGATGGTGGCAACAGACGGACAAAGGACCTGGGGAACGGAGAAACAGGGCCCCAGCCTGTTGGGAGTCAGTTTATTTCTCTCCCTCCCCAGCATAGTTCGATCTCTCCCCTCACTGCACAATCGTAATCGTGGTCGTAGTCCCAGGCATCATAGTTCCCTCATCCTAGTCCTCGTCTTGTCTTTCTAGTCATCGTTGTTACCTCGTCCCCTCTCCCCCCTTACAGCACAGTTACAGAGACACCATGAAGGGTGGGGTACTCATGGGTGGGTTTGAGTGTTGTTAGAACAATAAACAGAGGTAAAGCCACCCCTCAGGGGAAGTTCTAGGAGTTTTAAGGTACAAAAGTCTCATCTGATGGTTCTCCAGATGACTAGGAGATCTGCTCAGGGTTGTTTGCAGACCATATGGGAGTTCAATTCCTAGTTTTCTGAGGAATGTTCCATTGTCTTCCAAAAAGGCTGGAGCAGTGGTCATTCCCAGCAGTGAGAGAGAGTCCTTCTTTCCCTCTGCCATGCTGGCACAGGAGGTTGTGTTCTTAGTGATGAGTGTGACTCTGGTGTGAGGCGATATCTCATTGCTTTGATTTGCATTTTTCTAATGCTTTGTGAAGTTTATTTTTCATATGATTTTTTTGCCATTTATTTTTACTTTGAGGAATTTTCTGTTCATCTTTTCTTGCCATTTTTTGATGGGGTTGCATTTTTTTTTCCTTGTAGAGTTCTACCTGGGGACTGGAGTGATAGCACAGCAGGTAGGGCATTTGCCTTGCATGTGGCCAACCCGGGTTCAATTCTTCCGTCCCTCTTGGAGAGTCCGGCAAGCCACCGAGAGTATCCCATTGTGAGATGAGTATCTCCATCTCACAATGGAGATGTTACTGGTGCATGATCGAGCAAATTGATGAACAACTGGATGACAGTGCTACAGTGGTACAGTTTTGCCAGTGCTTTGGCTCTCTTGGATATAAGCTCTTTATTAGTTTCAGGTAAGCAAATAATTTCTCTCAGTTTGTGGACTGTCTTTATATTCTGATCATTATTTTCTTTGAGGTGCAGAAGCTTCTTAATTTAATGTAGTCCCATTTGTTTGTCTTTGCTTCCACTTACTTGGTTAGTGGTATTTCACCCTTAGAGATGCCTTTAGCTTCAATGTCTTGGAGAGTTATGTCTACATTTTTCTCTTTATTTTTTTTAATTAAAATTTTGAGGGCATGTGTTCTCTGGTCTGTGTTCTCCCCTGAGCTACACTGCACTGCACTGTCGTCCCGTTGTTCATCGATTTGCTTGAGTAGGCACCAGTAATGTCTCCATTGTGAGACTTCTTGTTACTGTTTTTGGCATATCGAATATGCCACGGGTAGATTGCCAGGCTCTGCCGTTCAGGCGGGAAACTCTCCATAGCTTGCTGAATTCTCTGAGAGGGATGGATGAATTGAAACCAGGTCGGCTGCATGCAAGGCAAACGTCTTACTCGCTGTGCTTTTGCTCCAGTCCTCTCCCCTGGACACATATCTTTATTGCTTGCCTCTATGTCTCTTTCTTTGCTTCCTTAATTGCTCTCCAAGCCTGTGTTCTCCCTTAAACATGGATCCCACTTGCTTATCTCTGAGTCTCTTTGCTTGGGCTTCTTTCCTCTCTGGAGAAGACTGTGTTCTCTCTTTAACACATGTTTCTTCTTTCTCCCTCCTTACATCTTTCTAAGTACGTTTTATTCAATAAAAACTATCTTTCTTTGGGGGTCAGGTGATAGTACAGCAGGTAGGGTGCACATGGCCAACACAGGTTTGATTCCCCAGCTTACAGACTGAGAGAACATTATTTGAACAGGGTAATTATGTGTATATTTCTGAGCATTTATATGTACATAAACAAAGGACATGAATCACTCTAACAGTTCAGCAGTCACTAGATTATTTCAGACAACAGTAATGTGCAATGCTGTGTCCAGAAACCTTATTAAAGAGTATAAGGAAGCTCCAGAGAGAACAGGCTCGGAGGGCCTGGCCCGGGCACCCCTCCGGGAGAAGCCCAGGAGCAGAGTGAGGGGGCGCGGGATTCTGGAAGGAAGACAAGGCAATCCTTGATCCCTGTTCCCTAAGGTCTCTGTCCAGCAGGTGCTGGGACTGTGGGGCCACACTTAGCGTCATGACTTGAAGGTCACATGAAAGGCTCAGGCTCTGTCATGGGGTCAGGCTCAGCTTCAGTCTTGGGTGCGTCCCGCCTCCTTGACTCTGGCAGCACCTTCCTGCAGGTTTCTCTCAAACAGAGCTGCCCTGCGCTGTCCCAGGGACACCCCAGCCGTGCCCTCAGAACAAGCCTAAGGAAGCAAGGGGTGGAGGAAAGGGAGGCCACTGCAGGGTTGGTGACAGAGGAAGCAGACGTGGTCCCCAGGGAGCAGCTGGGTTGCACGAGGTCACCTGCCATGGCACTCAGCATCTTTCAGGTGCAGTACAGACATGACAGTGCCTGTCAGTGAAACCCCCACGAGGAACAGCCCAGGCCATTTTCTGTCACTTACTCCTCTGGGGACCTGAATCAAATATCGAAGGATGAAATGTCACTGTGTTCACCGTAACTGTGAACAATAGCACTACTGGAAACAGAAAAGGATGGAATGCCATGTAAATTTTTAAAAAAGGAACAAAACTGAAAAATGAAAAGTAAAAACTAGAAAATGAAGCTTTAAGGTTTTCAATGTTAAGTCAGTGAGGACCATGGCAAACAATTGTGTGTTCCAATGTAAATATTACATTTTAAAGGTGCTTCATGGCTTACATTTTACATGTGTATCTGTATAACTAGGGTAAAACCCCGACATCACAGAAGAACCACGGCATGGGGCAGAGGACATACAGCAGAGGATGTGACACTGCCAGTGTGGACACTGGCTTCTCATAAGGGTCTTTCTGTTGGTGACAGTTGAACTGACCACCTGGGCCCTGGGTTCTATGGCCGAACAGGACATGGCTGTGGGGCAGAGGGGCAGTGGTGGGGGACCAGCAGCCACATCAATGATGTCCCTCTCAGGGTCAGTCTGGCAGCCGGCCCATGTGTCCAGCAGTCGGCAGGCTGGGAAGTCTGAGCTGTCCAGGACCATGATATGTCATTGGACTCTTTGAGGGACAGGACCCATGGCCTGGCCAAGTTCAATCCTATCTTTCCTCACCTTGGCCCACAGAGAGCCCCTCCAAGTCCTTTCAGACTGGCGATGGCCCCATGCTGAGATGCAGGGGTGAGTGTGGGGCTCCCGCTGTCCGGCTCCCCCTCCACCTCCCCCAGCTGCCCAGTGCCCGGGTCAGAGGCCACGAAATCCTCCGTTTGCGAGTGTGGGCTCTCGCTCTGCGAGGACCAGGGTTAGGATGGGACCAGCCCTTTCCCCTTTGGGCAGGACCCCCGGACAGAGTGCGCTCCGTCCTCAGAGCGCCTGCGCACACCCCGCTGGTGGCCTCTGGAGCGCATCAGCCCTGCACACCTGTCCTGAGCCCGCACTGTCCCCTCCAGCAGACCGCCCCCGCCCCATCTCCCTGACAGCACCCTCCCGATGCCTCCCCAGGGCCTGTCTTGCACGTGCAGAGAAGATGAAAGAGTCCCCCAGAAACTTCGTGAGACCCCACTGCCCGGGCTCCTCCCTCTCAGCCTCTCCCCTCAGGCCTCTACCTCCCTGCCTCCATGAGGAAGCAGCTGCTCCGCCCAGTGCTCCCGGCATAGCATGTTTTGGTGCTGGCTGGCATGAAGCTGGGATCCAGAGGCCAGCGTGTGGTTGGAGGAGGGACAGAGCTGCCAGGCCAGGATCCCGCCCGCAGCACCCAGCCGGCCCCACGGTGCGGGCAGGACACCGCGGAGTCACGTGGAAACAGGCAGAGCTGGACTGTCCCTCCTCACCCCTGCCTCCCTGCTCTGCCTGCGGGGGCCCCACCCTGCGGCTCCGCGACCCTCCTACTCTGGGCTCCGGGGCATGAGAGGGTCAGATGGACCCTAGGAAGTCGGGGCTCTGCTGCTCATGCCGAGCTCCCGACCCTGCTCCCTGGGGCTGGGGGCAGTTGGGGGCAGCTGTCAGCAGCTGTGCTCTGGAGCCAGAGGGTGCACTCCGGAGGGTTGGACTGGGGCAGGTGGAGTGAGAGGCAGGCAAGGGAGTTTGGGGCAGTCAGGGGCTGCCCGCTCCCAGCCTGCTCTGGTTCCTGGGCTCTCCGTGACTCAGTGACCCTGGAAGGGGGTAGGGGGGCCCTGCATTCAGAGAAATGATGTGTGAGCTCCAATTTCAACCAGTCCCCCAACATAGCACCGTGTGTCCTCTCTGCCAGTGGGGACAGGAGGGCCCCTTCGAACTTCAGAGACCACTTATTGCTCCAGCAGGACCTGTGGTTTGATGTCAAGTTCAAAGCCTGAGAGGAAAATGTCCATCCTGGAGGAAGCCAAGATAGTAGCGAAGGGAATGTTCTAGACAGGATTGTTCAGGATTCCTACCCTTAGATTAGGAATGAAACTCAGGGCAACTCTCTGGTTTGTTCAGTGACGACTATCGTGTCCCATGACATGTGCATAGTAGGTGCTCACTTCATAGAGTGCCTGAATAAGCACCCTGAGACCTGGAGTTGTCTCTGTCCCACAAACACCCCAAAACTAGCCCCAGCAAAGGCAAACATGGTAGCAGACGAATGAATAAAAAGGTGCTTCTTGAAATTTTTTAGAATCTGCCTTTGGTGTGACTTAGGGATGTAGGAGCCCAATCAGCAGGGGTCCAGGGTTACACCCTAGTCTGTGCTGGGGTTGGTCCTGGTGATCCTGGGAAATGTGCAGCTCCAGGCATCGAATCAAAAGGACCTTCGGGGAGAGCCTGTGCCCAGTCAGTCAGCAACTCTCCACACCCAGTTGCCTTTTTGAATTATCAAAGGTCACAGAGCTTTGTGGCAGGAGGCGGGAGAGCCTTTTGGGGGAGAAATCAACATTACCATTAATACAGTGCTGGGGAAGTCAGGCGTCAGCAAAGCCTCTACATGACAGATCCCATGTTCTCTTCAAGAACCTTGTATGGTTCATCCTTTCCCGCCTTCCCTTCAGAGAAATCAGCTGACCCAGGAGAGGCACTGGGACCTTCCCAGGACACACAGCTAGAAGCTGGAGGAGCCCGGGAACTGGCGGGAGCACTCTCATCTGAGCACCACTTGCTCCAGGGACTGAAGGGATGGGGAAGGCCAGGTGTGGAGAAGGTTTATGGTAGAAAGCTAAGGCCAGGAATATTGGTCCATGGTTGGAAGCCTGCCTCAAGGCCGGGGGAGAGGCAGTCGGGCTAGAGAAGGGACCGTGATGACAATGATGGTTGGAAGGGATGGCTCTGGATGGGGGATGTGGCTGCGAGTGGGTAAAGGACCAAACATGACGATGGCCTCTCAGTATCTGTATTGCAGCCCATAATGCCCCAAAGTAGAGAGAGAGCAAGAGGAAAGGTGCCTGCCACAGAGGCAGGCTGGGGTGGGGGGAGGGGAGTGGCAGGAGGGATATGGGGGGATATCAGTGGTGGGAAATGTACACTGGTCTAGAGATGGGTGTTGGAACATTTTATGACTGAAACTAAGTCCTGATAGCTTTATAACTGTACCTCACAATGATTCAATAAAAAAAAGTGGCAAAAACTTTTAACAAGTTTATGGTAAAAATTATATGGGTAGAAACAACACAGAAATTGTTTCTCCATGAGAAGTCAGGTGCCAGAAAGTCCCCCCGGGTTCCTGCCCCAGGGTCAGCATCATACAGTCCTCAACCTGAGACAGGAGGGACTCGGTTTGCATGCTAGGTGGGCGGGGAGGGACAGGGCAGTGACCTCACATGGCCTCATGAGGATTTGACCAGAATTCTCAGCCCAGCAATTTCACCTCAGGAACTTGCACAGAGGAAGAACATGAGCCCCAGCACTCAGCAGTGCTCTCGTCTGACCTTCAGGATGGCAACCTTGAGCTCCTTAGAGCCCTGGGTTTAGCTGAGGAGCTCAATCTCTGCCATCATTACAGGTGATGTGAAAAGGTGATGTGACCGAGTCTCAAACATCACCACTGCAGAGACACATCAGAGGAAGACTGCCCACACGATACCAGGGCACCAGAGACCTGAGCACCTGTGAGCCCAAGGTCCTTTCATGCATCTCCCTGAGGCCTCTTCTGCCCCCCCAGAGAGAAGGGGCATCTCTGGGAACAAGAGTATGTGGAGGGGGCAGAATCTCCTGCCCCCGCACCAGGCTGTCTTCACCGGGGCCCCTTGGAGGGGAGTGGGTTCAGTTTCCCTCCCTGAACCGAACAGAGCCCCAGCAGCCAAAAACCTCCAGAACCCAGCCATAGCCATGCTCAAAGCCCCTCTCCACACGCTCAGTGAGCATCACGCATGAAGGAACCGGCAGAGGAACCCAGCTGTGCGGGACCCAGGGCTGAGATCTCCAAGCCTGCTCGAATCAGGACTGGCCACCTCTCCCAGATCCCCCATTTTCCAGTAGCTTGGCACTCACACCCACACACTGCCCCCGGCACCATGTAATTTCATCAATGGCCAAGATCCAGAGACTATAAAACAAAGCTCCTGGAAGCTCGTAGCTGCATTTGCGGCCACACAACCTCTTAGAGTCTAGCCCACTGATGTGCCTGAAGCAGCACACATGTGTTTGGTTTTAACATACTTGCTTGCATTTTCTTCTATACATTCTCCATCCCTCCCGCAGAGCCGGAAAGCTATGGAGAGTATCCCACGCACACAGCAGAGCCTGGCAAGCTCCCTGTGGTATATTTGATATGCCAAAAGCAGTAACAATGACAGGTCTTACTCCCCTGCCCCTGAAAGAGCCTCCAATACGGCACTGTTGGGAGGATGAGTAAGAAGAGGCTGCTAAAATCTCAGGGCTGGGGCGAATGGAGCCATTACTGGTGCCTGCTTGAGCAAATGGATGAACAACGGGATGACAGTGATACAGTTACCCCAGGCCTGCAAATCCCAAGGAGAAGATAAAGGCCAGTAAGACTTCAGCTTCTCCCGCACCACCAGACTCAGTGTGCAGTGCCTGGAATGTTCTTTGGCTGGGAGCTGTTCTCTGCTCTGATGGACTCGCAGGAGTGGACAGAGTGTCCCTTCCTTTCTGAGCTCAGGCATCACCTTTGCGCTGTAGGTTCCAAGCATAGGTGGACATTTGGTTTGAGCCCGCCATCATCCACACCTCCAGTGCACAGCCTGGAGGACAGAGGGGCTGTGGTGTCCCGAGCAGGGGACATGTGTGTAGACACCTGCCTTTCAAGAACTGGTCACTCCCCTCATCCGTCAGCTCTGAGGGACAGATCACACCCCTGAGCCCTCCCGCCCTCCTAAGGAGAGGACAGGGACACAGCTCGGACAAAGAGCAGCAGCTCAGTCATCCCCCCACCCCGCCCCACCCTGATGCTGCCAGGCTGCAGGAGCAAAGGGCTCTGTGGGGAGTGCCTTGCCTGCCTCAGTCACACACACAATGGGCCGGCAAAACTCACAGTTGGCGACTACTGGTTGAGCGTGCGGTGTCTGCACCCTTCACCAGGCTCCCACGGGAGGGGGTGTTGTCTCCCAGGAAGCTCCCTGAAGGCGAGCAGCTCTGGGAATCCGGTGTCCTGGCATGGCAGTGCACAGACCACCTGCTTTTCTGCTCAGCATCTTAGTGTCTGTCACATCCTCAGGGCTGTCCGGGGACCGGGTGGCCCCTGGAGTTCCAGCCAGCACCAGCCTCCACCTCTGCATGTCAGCTCAGCAGCTCACAAACCTGGGAAGAAGCCGCCTCCCCCTCTTCAGGGCGACTGTGCAGTTGCCTGAGGCTGCAGGGGGCACCTGGTTCCCTGGAGCTCAAGGGAGATTGAGGGATTTACCTTTCAGCGTTTGATATTGGCTGACATCAAACTCTTTGCTTCTTAGAGTAAAGGGAGGAGGAAAACCATGGAGACAGCCTTTGTCACTTCCCACAGGCCCCTGGGGAAGAGCAGACAGACAGAACAGACACTCGGACCCTGCGTACCTCCCACCGTCTCTGTTCTCTAGCCTGGTTCATTCCAGAGCCATCAGGGTCTTCTTTCACGGCAGGGTTTCAGGGTGTCCCTGTCTGAGCCCACGGACCCACAGCAGCCCCGGGTGGGTGTCTCCAGCTCCCGGAGTTCGGAAGGAGATGTGAGTGGAACACTGTCTCAAGGAGTGTGGCAGGGCTGAGGCTCACACAGCCTGCAAGCCTGTGTTCAGTAGGATTCAGAGATACAATTTAGAAATTTATTGAACACAAAGTTGAATTCACTGTTTTTCTCCTTCTGGAATTTAAATACGTGTGGTCAGTAAATATTAATCGTTTTTTTTACAAATGGCAAAGTTAGGAGCCAAAGAGATAGTACAAGGGGCATGAAGTGTGAGTTGCATGTGGCTGACCAGGTTTGATTCACCACATCCCATAGGGTCCCCCAAGCACCACCAGGAGTGATTCCTGAGCACATAGCCAGGAGTAACCCCTGAGTATCCCTGGGTATGACCAAAAACTAATAAAAAAGAAAAAATGGCAAATAGATCACAGTAAAATCAGATGTCTTGAGCCTGAAGAGACGGTCCAGAATATATGGTGCATCTTTTGTCTGCAGGAGAGATGGTCCAGAGCATGTGGTCCATCTCCTGCATGCAGGAGAGATGGTCCAGAGCACGTGGTACATCTATTGTGTGCAGGAGAGATGGTCCAGAGCACGTGGTACATCTCTTGTATGAGGAGAGATGGTCCATATAAGAGATGCTCCATCTCTTATATGCTGGAATCTCCACTTCAATTTCCAGCACTAAATAGTCTCCTGAATGTTCCAGTGAGCAGCCCAGGAGGCCCTGAGCACTGCCAGATGTGGACCTGGAGGCCCTGAGCCCTATTCAGAGTCTGAGTAAGTCCCGACCCCACGGGATCAGCTTTACCACACCCCCAGGGCCTTCCTTGCCTTGGACCATCCACCCAGTGAGCCAAAAGTCACCAGGGGGAGCCCAGAACTCCACACCACCATATGGGATATCAAGAAAACTTAGAATTTTACATCGTGCTAACAGTTATGTCTTACTTTGCATTTTGTCATCACACATGGTCAAATGTGTCCTTTCTAAGTCTTGATGACAGGAATAATCTAGAACCTATAGCCATCCACATAAGGAAGAAATGATTCCTCTGTGACATGCAACGTCAGGTGACACCATGCACCCTTGTGAGGGGCCTGGGCACAGACATACAGGAACTGCTCCACCATTGTCCAGTGTGTGGGGAGCAGCCTGCTGTCACATGCCCGCTGGGGAGGGACGGAGAATGATCTCACACTGACACAATCACATCTGCAAAGTGCAATGCAGGGATTCTTGGAGGCCACAGGCTTATGCCGTCAGCACTGCTGTTGATTCTGGGTCATTGCTGTCACCCCCGAGATAGCTGATGTCCCCGAGCAGTGCTTCCTGGGTTTCTCCCTTGGGCCGAGAGAACCATGACCTCTTGGGATGAGCTTTATGAGGGCCGGGCATCTCCTGACTGAAACAGAAGAATGCAACTGAACACAACACCTCTCAGTCAAGGAAAGTGAGTCATTTGGACTTTATTATTTTGTGAGCCTGCTGTTGTACCTGTCTTGGTTGTAGGCTTGTATGTGTATTGTTGGCACTGAAGGGTAAACATCTAATGGGTGACCCCCTGGATGTCCTCTAATTTAATGGCAGTGGATTCAACCGTAATGATTATGAGAAGAATTGAAGGACCCGTGATGTTGTCACAACAAATCCCTGTAGCACACACCTTGAAAGTGTGATAGCACAAACTCTCCCATGGAAAGTACATTTCTGTCCCTGAGTGTGTTTCAGGCTGGAGTTCTCACAGCCACGGGGCATTGAAACACGGTAGAATCAGGGAGGGGCCCGGGACAAGAGGGGCAGGTGCTGAGTGGACTCTTCTCATGCAGGGACCAATTTTGATGTCTGAACACACACTAACCCCTAATCTCCTCCAAGAGTGATGCCGGAGATCAGAGCTGGAGAAGCACCTGAGGGGTGCTGAGCCCCACACAACGGAGGCCTCGCCTCGGTACTGGCAACACCTGCCTGCCTCTGTCTCAGGGACACCCCAGCCGCGCCCTCAGAATAGGCCTGAGGAAGTGAGGGGTGGAGGGAAGGGAAGCCTCGGCAGGGTTGGGGACAGACAAGGCAGATGCTATGCCTAGGGGGCTGTTGGGCTACAAACGGTCACCTGAGACAGCCTCAGCATCTTCCAGGTGCAGTTAAGACACTTTCAGGGGAAACCTTCCCACAGGGAACAGTCCAGGCTCATTTTCCTTCCTTGACTTCTCTGGAGAACTGATTCAACATGAAAGGAGGAAATAATGCCAACTGTACATTGACACTACAAACAATACCATTGTTGAAAACAGGAGTCCTAATGGAAAGTGATTTAATGTCAGAAAGGAAATGAAACTCAGAAATCAGATTGATTGTTTGATTGATTTTGCCTTTTGGGTCATGCCCAGAGATGCACAAAGGATACCCTGGCTCTGCACTCAGGAATTATTCCTGGTGGTGCTTGGGGTACCATATGGGATGCTGGGGTTCAAACCCGGTCAGCCACGTGCAAGTAGAACGCCCTACCCACTCTGCTATCGCTCCAGCCCCCCAAAATCAGATTTAAGGTATGTGTAAACCTACTTTTAATTTTTATGTCATTGAGGACCATGAAAACCAAAGTCCACATGTGCTAAAATGAAGCATTCGCGTAGAAGGGGCATTATTGGATTATACGGTACATTTCTTGCACAACCAGAGTAAAGTCCAGGACACCGCAGGAACACCCCGGGCAAGGGGGAGAGGACAAAGAGAAGAGGAGCCAGTTGGCCCTGGGAGAGGACGTCAGGCTACTGCGAAACGGGTCAACTTTCTCTAAAGCGAACCAGCACTGGGCCACTTTGGTGGAGGTTGGTCTCTCCCCAGAGGAGATGAGCAGCACGAGGAAAGCTGTGGCAAGGGGAAATCCCCAGGGTAGCAGAAACTGGGGCATCACTAATGAGGGCCTGCAGGTCCTGCTGTCACTAGAACACAACTTGTCGTGTCTCTGGAACAACAGCTAAGCTCTTCACATCGTGGCTACCAGGAGGACAGAAACAGGAAACAGCAGCTCAGCTTCACCCGAAGGGGCTGGGAGCCACGGAAACCAGTTCTTTCCTGCTAACAACCTTCAGCAGAGGATGATGCTGCAGAGACTGCATCTGCCCCGCTTGAGGGTATACCAGAAGATATCCCGCAGATACCCAGAACAAGTGCAAGAGCTTCCCCAGCAATATGAGAACAGGCCCAGTGTGCAGAGCCTTCCTGACAGTGGTGTCCACCTAAGATTCCTGTGCAGAAAGGAAGTTTCAGAAACCACGGAGATGAAGGAAGTTTTTGGATAGTATCTGCACATCCCCCACCCCTGTGATGATGAGACGGCTGCTGCTGGTGTGTGTGGGTGCCGAGTGTGTGGGGATGGCCAGGGAGGGATATTGTGTCACTAGGAAATTGCAATACGACACATTCTTTCAGTTAATTGTTTTAATACTAAAGTAACTCAATGTTAATAACAAATACAAGATAGTTGAGATTGTTTAAACATAAGCAGAACTGAAGGGTATGTTAAAGTAAGTGTGGACAGTGGCTTCCTTTGATGTTCCTTCCAGGAGGCAGTGGTAGTTGAACGCCTCAAACGGGGGCTCCCGCTGGATGGACAGGACATAGCTGGGGACAGAGAGGCAGCTCTTGGTGACCGAAGCCACACTAGCATGGTCCCTCCTAGGCTCAGGGGATCAGAAGGGCCCAGGCTGCAAATCAATCTGGACTGTGGTGCAGGGACATGACACAGATGTCCCAGGGACCGGAACCCGGGCCCTCCCCAAACCAGGCCTGTCCCTCCCACCTTTCCTCCATCGTGATCAGCTCCAGGGCCTGAAACCAGGTGAGAAACTGCTCGTGGGGCTGCAGGCGGTAGTTCTCCGCGGCCTCCTGAAGCCGAACAATCTCCTGGAGAATCTCAGTTTCCTGGGACATGGCAAAGGAAAGAAGGGAAAGGCCTGAGTGGGCTGTGGCGCCGTCCAGGCCAGGGCTGCCCAAAGGCAGACTAGAAGGAAAATTTCCACAGGGATCCCCCCTTCACTCTGCCAATCAGCGTCCCCACTTGTGAGATCAGAAAACACCCCTCCACCAGGAAGTACTTCTTGATGGATCTCTGCCCCCCACGCACATGTATGGGTTTCCATTGTTTCATTCTCCTACTGTGTCAGGCCAGAGGGACAGAGACAAGGAGGATCCGACAGGATACCAGGGGACAGGAAAGTCGGGTCCCCTCCTCCGTTCCCCTACAGAGTCCCACTGCTCACCTTTGTTAATATCACCTTGTTGACAACCTCCTCCTGGAAGCAAACAGCCAAGTGCATGAGAAAGGGCCTCTGGGGGACTCTGTGCCAGGCTCTGAGCTCAAAGGACAGGGCTGGGTGTCAGGTACGCAGATTCTCCCACCCTGTGACACACTGGGGTGTCCAGCGAGGACAAGGACCTTGCCCCTGAGGTGGATCCTGAGGTCCCTCTGCCCAACGCCTCTTGCTGAGGGAGAGGTTGGGGATGCCCTCGACTTCAGGTGGTTCTGCACCAGGGGCTCTGCTGATCCCCGGGAACTGGGTGATGAGGCCTGGGTGTCCCGTGCTGCTCCTGCCTCGGGTGTCAGGCCCAGCGCCCGGGGAGTTTCCCTCAGGAGCTCTGCCCAGGGCTGACGTGCAGGTGGGTGTCGGCTCCAGCCCGCCCAGTCCCCAGATCACTCACCCCAAACTCCTCCATTCCTCTGTTCAGACACTCCAGCTTCTGGAGGAAGGGCCCCAGGAAGGGGACCACACCCTGTGCCGAAGGGGCCGTTAGAAAGGGGCCCTGCGCTGAGGTCCCCAGGACACCCCCAAGCCTCAGCCTCCCACCGCCAGGCTCCAGGTGAGCAGGAGCCCCTCCAGGACTGCCAATGTCCTCCTGCCCCCATAGCTGATAGCCCTCCAGTGGGTCCCAGGGCCCCGCCCTCTCCTGGGCTCCCCCACCCACCCTCCATACACCAGCTCTGCAGCTGCCCACTCCGCCCTGGGTCGGGACACGGTCAGATGGAGGCAGGGCTGGGGCCAGGCCTCCTTTCTGAGGGAAGACCCATGTGGGGGCCACCCTTTGTCCCTGGGTCCCACACACGCCCCTCACCTGGCGCCTCCCGAGGTTCCTCAGCCAGGACACAAATCGGCAGCGCTGCTCCTCCTGGGGACAAGCACCGGACCCTGAACCTCTGTGCCTGCCCGCCTGGCCCCCACTCTCCTCCCTCAGGCCCAGACTGAGGAGAACAGCGACAGCTGAGCCTGCAGCCCCCACCCAGAGCAGCAGCCCCAAGAAGATGCCCCCAGGGCCTCCTGCCTTCACAGCCCCCAACAGGCCTCCACCCAACCCACACACCTGCTGTGCCCATACAGAGAAGAGTAGAAAGACACAGAAACCTGTCCAGCACCCGCCCCTCCCTCCCCGCCTCCTCCATGCAGGCCTCCAGCCTGCAGACTACCTGTGGGGGCTTGCAGTGTCTATGTTTCCGGGCCTGTCTGCACAGGGCCTTCAGCTTCCTCTGGCTCCACCTAGGGAGGGAACACTTTTGTCCCGAGGGAGGAGGGAGCTGTCCCTGTATCCCTGGGGCCCTGCTCAGCTGTGGGAAGCCAGAGTCCTGCTCCCTGCCCAGCGCGTGGCCCCTAGGCTGCTGTCCCCAGGGGTCTCAGCTCACTGAGGGGCTCTGCAGACAGAGCACAGAGGCCGCAGTCCCGGGAGCACCCACCAGGATACGTGGCGCCAGCTCTTGTGGAGTCGGCAGATGACGGTGTTCTGCAGGGCACAGAGGATGGCATAGGTGGACGCCCAGTTGTGGAGGCGCTGGCACTCCTGGGAGGCAAGAGCAGGGGACAGGGCAGCTAGAGTCTGAGCTCCCTGCAGGTCTTGGGGCTGAGCCCCATAGTGGGGACACTGAGAGTCTGGGGTCGATGGGGGACACAGATATCCTCAAGGAAACCCCTGAGAGTGTGCGCATGACTCAAAGAAGGACCAGGCAGGACAATGGGCCCCCATGGGATGGCCTCAGGACACCGTCCCTGCAGGAAACGCCCATGGTCCTGGAGCAGGAGACCATCTTCCCTCCTGAGCTTCATGGGAGAACAGGCAGCCCCAACTCCACAGGGACCCCCACCCCCGCATATCCAGGCCCCCAGGGCTCAGTGCCCACAAATTCACAGGGACCCTGACCCCACATACCCAGTTGCCAGGAACCAGTGCCCCCAAATTCATAGGGACCCCCTTCAACAACATACCGGGCCACCGGGACCCAGTTTCCCCAACTTCACAGGGACCCATCCACCACATACCCGGACCCCCAGGACCCAGTGCCTCCAACTCCACAAGGACTCAGCCACCACATATACGGACCCGTAGGACCCAGGGACCCCAACTCCACAGGGAGCTCCCCCAGCATACCTGGGCCACCAGGATCCAGTATTCCAGCATCCGTGCCCGCGCGAGCGGGCTCAGTTCCCCGAGGCAGGTGGAGAGGACACAGTTGGCCACAGTGATGAACTGGCTCTCGATGGCCCGCACAGTGGGGCACACATGCTCGTAGCCTGGCTTGTTCCTAATAGAGGAGAGGTCTCCCCGGCAGTGGTTCGGCACCAGCTCCAGGAACAGCTCCTAAGGGAGAGGGATGGGCTCAGCCACGGACACCCCAGGAGACAGGACAGAGGACAGGGCCAGTACCACTCGGCCCTTGGGCAGCGCTGGGCACTGAAGGGCTCAGGACCCCAGAACCCAGACTGATGCAGGGTGCAGGCCCCTCTGCCTGCTCCTGGGGCCCTACCAGGCTCAGGGCCCTCCCTGGCTCCCCTCCCTGAGCCCCTCAGAGGCACATTCCTCTGTGACAGCTGCGCTGGGGGCTGGTTCCCTCGTCCCCCTTGAAGGGAACCGCCCTGAGGGCCCTCATGGAATCCAGACTGCTCAGACCATAGCAGAAACTCGGACCCCCGACACTAGTCTCGGCACCACAGCCCCCCTCTCGTTCCACTGCTCTCTGTTGAGTTCACGGACATGCACCCCTCCCCGTGCCTCCCCTGCCTGGGCCATCTCGGCCATCCCGGGACAGTGCGGGCTCAGGGAGCCGGCACAGAGAGTGAGTGTGGGCCAGGAGGGCCGCTGCCAGCAGAGGTGCCCGGGGATGGCAGGTGTGGGCGGATGCTGCCTCTCACCACATACATGAGTGTCAGCTGCTTGGCCACCAGCCGGGCAGGGAACCTGCTGATGGAGACCTGCTCGTTCCTCGGCTCCTCCAAGGGCCCGCTGCTGGGGCAGGAAGGCTCAGGGCTGTCAGCTGCTTCGTTGACCCTGCTGGCAGCTGCCCATGAGCTGGCATCACGCATGTCTCCAGGTCCGGCAACCTCCAGCTCAGCCCGTGGTGCTACGGCCACAGCTGCGGCTTTGAGAGGCTCCGGCTCTGGGGCATCCCGCGGAGGCAGGCCCAACTCCTCAGGTGGTTCTAGGACAACTGCTGGGCCTGGAGCAACGTCTGAAGAGAAGGACCCCACCTCAGAGTCCGGCCAAGCCACAACAGAAACAGCAGAACCCTGTCCCCAGACCACGATGTACAGGACCCCGGCCACCCCAGAGGGCAGGGCCTTTACCCTGAGCCCCGATCAGTGCGATCAGGAGGAGTTCCTTCTTTACATGTACTTGGAGGCCAGAGCCAGAGAAATGCACCAGAATGCAGCCCAGCATCGATTGCACGGGAACACAGCACAGCCACTCAGCACATCCCTCAGGCCAGGCCCCTGACATGGGACTCAGGGCGCTGGGGAGAGTGTGGGGAGCAGAGTCAGGACCCTGGAATGTGCCTTTCCTTCTCCCACAGAAGGTCCCCTCCCCTGGAGCCCAGCTGAGGCATCATGTCACTGAGAAAATCCAAGAGAGAACCTGTGAGTGGGTCCCCACGCCCTCGGCCCCCAAGGTCATGAGAGTGACCTTCCCCACCTGGGCCTGTCCTGGGCTGCTGGGAATTCTAGAGCACCTGCTGGGCACATGTGCTGCTGCAGGCCCAGAGATGCTGAGCAGGAGGGGGTGGCTCCCTACATGTGATGCCAAAACCATGTCTGGGAGGTTCCCGTGTTGGGGAAATGATGCCTGAGCTCTGGCTTCTGCCCACACCCAGCACCCAACACAGCCCAGTGTGTCCACTCTGGATAGGGGGCCCTGACCACTCACTGCTTCAGTGCATCTTCGTAGTTGAGAACCTGCCCCAAGTACGGGAGGAGGCATCCAGACCTAGGGAAAGCAGGACAGTGCCCATGGCGTGTTCTGGACACACGGCAGGATCCTGAGGCTCAGGCCAGGACTGAGGCCCAGGGAGTCGCTCTGTTCTCTCGTGCCAATGTTGTGTGGAGAAATGCTGCACGATCAGGTGCTGCTTTGAAGTATGGAAAAAAAACCCTCCAAGCCCTTCTTCTGTCCCAGGGTGCTGGGACACCTGTGTGCCCCCCAGACACATCTAATCACCAACAGCAACACTGACACGAAGACCAGTCCATGGGGAACAGAAATGCTTTGGAGTTGGGAGGGGGAATCCTGTGCATGTACTTTGGGAGTCCCAAGCCACAGGCTCTGAGTGTTGCAGCTGCTATTCTGTGGGCAGGAACAGGAATGAACAGGAAGCTCGTGGCCAGAAGACCAGGCAGCAGCCCAGCACTGTCATGGCCCATCCCATGTCTTCCTCTAGGACCTTGCGTGACTCTCCCCACACTGTGTTCAGAAGAACCAGCAGAAGCTCAGAGAGGCCCTGGCTCCTTCTGAGCACCCCAGGCGAGGAGGCAGGCGAGGGGGATTGGTGGGGCGGCTCTCACCAGCGCAGCATCTGCTGCAGGATCCGCGTGGGAATGGGGAAGTCCAGGCCAGTAGGAAGGATGGTGGCAACAGAGAAGAACTTCCGTCCTGGGGAGGTTTGCATCAGGGAGATCAACATCTCCACAGTTCTTTCGCCGAGGGACAGCATCTTGCAGGACTCATCCCGAGAGCTCGGGCACACAGGCTCCTCCTGCTGGTGGGCAGGTGGGTACAAGACGGTCAGGGAGTTCCCCAGGGAGCAGGTGCTGAGGGTCTGGAGCTCAGAACTGGGGGAAAACCATGTCCTGGGGGCAGAAACAGGAGCGCCCACATGTGCGAGGAATCGGGCTGAGGACTGCCCTTCTGACCAGTGAAGTTTGCTGTTGTCAGTTGGGAACATTCACAGGCCAGAGAACAGCAAGGCCCGAGGGTCTCCAGGAACCCACCCCCTGCAGAGGGACAGCAGGGGGCAGCTGGGCAGGTCCCTCCTCATCAGCAGAGAAGGTCCTGCAGCTGCTCTCAGGACCTGCCTCCTCTTCCGTTTGTTCTGCCCCCAGTAAGGGGCTGGGGAGTTCCACTGAAGGGCTTCAGAGGTGTGGCAGATCCCTCCCCAGGTCTCCCCTTACCCTCCGGCCCCTCCTGTGAGGCCCCCCTGTGCCCAGTGGCCAGTGTGTTCCAATACTGCCCCTAATGGGGAGAGCTGGCATGTGCCACCAAATCTCCTTTCCAGGAGGCCCTGGGAGCATTCCACAAACTGTGTCCCTGGCCAGTAGGAGGCGGGGCCTCACCTGCCTTGGGCCTGTCCTAGGGAAACCTCGGACCCAGACTGCAGCTAGCGGCCACAGGAGGGCCCTGCAGTGCTGCTGAGATGCTCAGGAGCTCATGCCAGCTGAGGTCTCCCTGCTCTGTGGGCTGAGTGCTGTCCCCACGTGTCCTGACGGAGTGTAGGGACGCAGCCAGCACATCTCCTTACTCTGGGCCTCCTTCCCCAGGGGTGCATCCAAGGGATGGCAGTTTCAGAGAAACGGACACCGCAGCCCTCAGCTCCTTCTCCCTCTAACCCCAACCTGAGCTGCTTCCTGTCTGGAGAGTCAGCCAGGACAGGGGAGCTGTCTGAGCCCAGTGTCCCTGGGCCATGAGGACAAGGTCAGACACCAGCAGTGCAGACACACACTGTGACCGAGTGGAACGTGGGCGTGGCCCCCTGGGTCAGCTCCTTGTTCTGAAGTGGGTGTGGATGGACTTTCAGCTGACCCTATGTCAGAGGAGCACTGGGGACTGGATCACTCTGAGATGGGCTCTGGACACCCCTAGGGATCACCATGGAAGAGTCACAGGCCTCATGGGCTGGGGACTGGGCTCTGCACCCACCTCCCCATCTCCAACCCTGAGTGTCACCTGCTCACCTGTGCTGGGCACTGGGTGTCACTGCATGGGTGTGGTCCCGCACTCGTGTCCTGGCAGGTAAAACAGCTGCTTCCCACCAGGGGCTCCACTGGGATGTCCTGAGCTGAGCTCTGCAACACAGAGTTCGTCACTCCTAGGAGGGATCTGACACGGGGGCCCCTTAATGAGACTTTTTGGTCCAACAGTGAAATATCTCTCACCACAGAGACTGCGCACAGCAAATGGAAGAACAACCAGTGCTGGCACAGATGCAGGGAGAAAGGGGCTCTCATTCATTCTTGGTGGCAAGGCTGACTGGCCCAGCCTTTTTGCAAAACATTATGGCCATTCCTCCCCCCCCAAAAAAATTAGAAATTGAGTTTCCATAGGACCAGGTAATGCCACTTCTGGGAATATATCCCAGACTAAATAGGCACAGAGCTGAAACGCCATCTGCACTGCTATGTTCGTTGCAGCACTATTCACAGTAGCCTGAATCTGGAAACAGCCGGAGAGTCGAAAACAGAGGGCTGAATAAGGAAATTATGGTACATCTACACAATGGGATACTACACAGCCACCAGGAGAAACGCCATGAAATTCACTTAGTATGACACCCGTTCCCAAGGACATTGGAAACAGGGCCAGGAGGACTGGTCCCCAAGTTTTGGGAGAGACTGGGAAGGCAGTTAGGATAGAGAAGGACCACTATGACAAAGGTTGTTAACCATGATTAAGAACTGCATGCTGAAAGTAGGTAACAAAACAAACATGATAACCTCTCAGTACCTGTATTGCAGTCTATAATGGTCCAAAGGAGAGAGAGAGAGAGAGAGGAGAGAGAAGAGAGAGAATCAGAGACAGAGAGAGAAATAGAGAGAGGAGACAAGAAAATTTCCTGCCAAAGAGGTATGTGTGAGATGATGTGGTGTGAGGAAACTGGAAATGTTGTTAGTGGGAAATAGTCACTGGTCAAGGTTTTCATTTTTTAGAAACTTTGTTTTCTCAAGAAGAGTCCATGACGCACACCAGCCTTCCCTCATGAGGCAGCTGCTCCTTCCCGTAAGTACAGGACTCACTCTCCTCAGAAACCCTTGGACCATGACCCACAACTCACACAATCAAATTTCATTCACACACACAGACACACGAAGTCAGAGGGGTGTGAGTCCACTGAGGTGCATCACAACTGTGAACTACTGACCCTGTGGGCCCGGATTACCCTTGAGTTCCTCCTCACCTGGGACAGGTGTTGGGGGTGGGGACGGGCCCTCTTCCACAGTCTGCAGGGACAGCAATCACCCTCACTCTGGGCTCGCCTCAGCCCAGAGCCTCTGATCTTGGGGAAACAAGAGGAAAACATGTTTATTGCTTCTCAGTACAAGTGAACTAGACGGTCACTTTCTCGAGAATGAGCTCACAGGGGAACCGGGGTTCTATGGCAGTTGGGGATGGTCACTAGGGAAGTGAGGTCATTTTCCAGGGTTCTATGAGCTGATGAATTCCTTCCATCTCAACAAATGCCCTCACCCACTTACTGAAACAGGGAGTTGAGAATGTTCCCTGACTATCTGGAAATAGAACTTGGGTCCTAACTCTGAGGATTCAGTTGAACTGGATTTTCCATGTCTCCCCTGTCCAGACCCCTGGGCCCTGGACTCCAGAGTTGCATCCCCCAACCCACAGGCCTGGGAATCCTCTCCCCCTCTGGCTCCCTCCCCTCTGCAGAAGCAAATGTCACTGAGGGTTGGGATAGGCTGTCAGGCTCAGGGAGGCATGGCCTGTGCATGAGACAAGGGCTGCTGGTGTCTCCCATAAGCACCAACTCTCGGCCCCCTGTCAGGTCACGACATCCTCCCTCTCTTCAGCTACAGTGGAGGCAACTGACCCCAGTGTCTTACCTGTCCTTCCTCATTCTACTCTAGATGTTTCCACCTAAATTCCATAGCACACGGGGACTGTCCTTCCCCCAATATGAGGCCATAATGCTCGAGGAACTTGGCCCAGTTTGTGTCTATGCACAGGACCCCTTGTCTGGGAACCACTTGGGGGGCTACATTTCTGGATGGTCTACAGGAACAAGGGTCTCCAGATGCCCACTCAGAGGGTGGGAGCTGAGGTCTGCTGTCCCCTTTTAAGATATGTCCCAGCCATCCCTCCTTCAGGGACACGAGCATCTCCTGCCTTCAAACACCCTCCGTCCCTAAACCTTGCTTGATAAGGAGCTTCTTCTGAGGCTGAGAATCCCTGAGCCAACAGAGATGGCCCTGCAAGTGCGCCTGCTGGGAAGCTGCTGTGGAGTCATGGGTGAGGGGCGGGTTCCCAGTGGGAGGCAGCGACTTTCGCTTGCTAACTGCATCCAAAATGGGAGCCATGTTGGTTGCCCTTGTAATGATGTCTGTGACAAGAGTCATGATCTGGAGGGAACCATTGGCTAGTGCCCAAGTCAATGTGGGGCTGTGGCACATACACAGTCATACCTGTCAGCTCATAAGGAAAGAGGACACCTCACCATTAAAAAGAACACAGAGAATTGGAGGGGCTCCAAAAGAATCAGAAATACTCAATGCTTCTATTGCTCTCAGGAAGAGAAAGAAGTGAAGTGGAAAGCCAGTGAGCCTAATCCTAAATCTGAGGACAGAGAGACTGACAACCATGGACATGAGGAAGGGTTCTACTGGATTGTGGCAGAATGCTTGTTATTCACAGTAGTCTGGGCATGGATCTGTTTTTTATGAAGTACCTCCAGTGATGTAAAACAATGCCATCTTTAGTCAGTCTATGACAGTAAACTCTGGTGACAGTCATAGCTGTGAGGAGTCTGAGACAGGTGACTAAAAGCACTGAGAAGGCCACGGTGGGAGCCTCGAATGGAACAGAGAAAATAGTACAAACCAAGTAACCCCTAAAGAAGGACTGCATCACATTCATCGCACGTTTCTATCAATATCAGACATTACTAGTAGGAGCCACTAGTACCATGTGGGGTACTGGAACTCTCGTGAAATCCAAAGCTATATGAAAAGGCTCATCCAAAATGTAAGAGTGACCACACAAAAATCTATGTGTATGACCTTTTGTGTGTGTCCCTTGGAATAGAAGTTGTTTGGGGCACCATCCCTCAGTGTTCAAGGTTCTATCCTGGTGCTGTGCTCAGGGATGATTCTGGCAGTGCTTGGGGGCAAAATCCACGGTTGGGATCCAACATGGCTGCAAGGTGTCTTACTCACTGTGTCATCTCCCCAGCCCGAGAAATGTGAACTTGATCTCACTGGACATGAGGAATAGTGACCACAGTCACTTAAGTGACTCGCTGATATGAAGTCAACTGGCTGCTCTACACTCAGATCGTTCTAACAGTCCCTGGGGACCAGCAACCAAAGCTGGAGCTCAGCGGAGCATGCACTCAGCCCTTGAGCCCTCTCCTACTGCAGAAGCATGGTTGGTTATGAGAAAACATGGAGTGAATTAAGTGGGATCTAATATAATATACATAACATATGTATTATGTGGGCTGCTCCAGCTAAATTTATAACAAGAAGCAAAATCTTCATTAGCCAAAAATTATGTAGAAGCTGGAGTGATAGTTTAGCGGGTAAGTCAACATGGGATTTAATTGGCTTCAAATATTATTCACTCCCAGGCATCTGCTTCCTCGACTTAAACCTCAGCTGCCCTTACTTCCTAGCACCCCCAAAAGCAGGGTCCCGACGAGGGACTGGATGGACCCAGGGCAAGCAGTGAGTTATGTGCTACCCTGGCATTGAGATGGGCCTGGCCAAAGTGCCTAATGCTTAACTATATGTTAAGAGCTTGGTCATGGACATGTCATGTCATGATCCAAAAGCAACGACTAGACTAGGACCTTGCTAGGGATAGGAAAGACTAATCTGGCCTGAGCACTGTAGTCTGAGTTCGAGGTGACCCCAGGAAAGCAATTCTATAAGCTTAATGCATCTCTTGCTATGTCCATACAAAATGATTAATATTATGGTTACTTATATGTTAGTTGGACAAGGAGAGTAGAAACACACCCATGGGATTCTGCCCTTGGGTGGATTCTCCTGCTGAAAGAGAATCTGTCCTAGAAGAAGCAGCCCCTTAGGGAAAGAACTTTACCCCTATTGATGGTGACCACACCTATGTGTAAGCCCTGGCCCCTGATGCTGGGTTATTTAAGGTGGCTGTAAGAGGGGACTCAGGGGAAGAAGCAGAGGGAGAGACGGGAGTGTAGAGAGAGGAGACTAGAATAAACTGCAACTGAGACCAACCAGCTTGGCTCTGTTCCTTCCTTTGCCTGCTCATCATCGCCATCAACTTCCCTGGGGTGGGGGAAGCGGCTGGAGACTACGGAATGCAGGTGGCATGAGAGACAGCGCTGCTGCCCTGTGCTCTGTGCCCTCGGTGTGATGCCCGTGTGGCCCTCTCCTCTCTTTTCTTTTTTGTGTGTTGACACATACATACACACACACATATATACTTTGAATATAAAGTGGACATATATATCCGAAGTGTAAATATAAATATATATGTATGCATATATGACCATGTATATTCCAAAGAAAATGATCAGTGTTCTTCAGAAAACAAAAAATATATGTTTTATATTATATACGTTACTGGTGCTGGCTCGAGCAAATCAATGAACAAAGGGATATTATATATATTGTATAAAATAATTGACTCATTATTGTAGGAAATATGCACTTTTCCTTATATATATTATATTTTTATATAGAAGCTGGAGTGACAGTTTAATATATATATAATGTATATATATATTATATTTTTAGTGTGTTGAATTATCCTTGCTGCTTCCCAAGGGAGCTTAAGGTTTATGGAGCCACTCCTACAACAGTGCAACTGAAGCACACCCAATTTCATCAGGCACTAATATTTCTATGTTGCTTTTCTCTTTCCTCTGTTATTTGTATGGTTTATTTAGCAATGCCCTTTTTGTATAGACACAGGAAGACAGTTGATGCTATGCTACTTAACATGGGAGTTGATTGGCTCCAAAATAATATTTACTCCTGGGCATCCATATTTACTTGACTTGAGCCTCAGTTGCCCTTAGTTCCTAGCACTCCAAGAGCAGGGTCCCGACCAGGGACTGATGAACCCAGGGCAAGCTGTGAGCTACCCTGGCATCAAAATGGGCCAGGCCAAGCACCATAATCATTAACTATAAGTTAAGAGCACGGGTCATGGACAAACTGTCATGACCCAAACAGAAGTAGCTTAATAAGGACTCTGCTAGGGCTAAGAAAGACCAATCTGGACTGAGGACTGTTGTCTGGAATATGTAGTGAGATGTCCCCAGGGAGAGCCAAACTTACAATATCTCTTACTGTGTTCATACAAAATGATATTGGTAGAAATATTATAAGAAGTAATTTTACTATGACTGCTTAAATGGATTAATAGCTGAGGAAAAGAGAAAGCAATACACCCTGGATGTAATGGCACCTTGAGCAGGGTCTCCTAGTAATCTTAAGTAATCTCCTTAGATGAGATTTTGTCCTTTGAATATAATGTGGGCATATACATCCAAAGTATATATATATGTATATATATGTATACATATATATGTATATATGACCATGCATATCCCAAAGAAAATGATCAGTATTCTTCAGAAAACAAAAAAAATATGTTTTAGATTATATACATTACTGGTGATACCTCGAGCAAATCAATGAACAATGGAATATTACACATATTATATACAATAATTGGCTCATATTATTGTGGCAAATATGCACGTTTCCATGTTTGTTATATTTTTATTGTGTTGGATTATCCTTGAGTTAATCTCTTGAAGGAGTGGCCTTACCTCTCTTTGTTGTTATGATAATGTTCACCCCCACCTTTGTTGTTGTTGTTGTTGTTGTTGTTGTTGTTGTTGTTGTTGTTTTGCTTTTTGGGTCACACCTGGTGATGCACAGGGTTACTCCTAGCTCTGCACTCAGGAATTACTCCTGGTGGTGCTCAGGGGACCATATGGGATGCTGGGAATTCAACCCAGGTTGGCCACATGCAAGGCAAGCACCCTACCTACTGTGCTACCGCTCCAGCCCCAACACCACCTTTGTATTCCCACCCTACCTAATTCCTATATGACTATGCTGTAAGGGGTAAGAAACAGAACTACACTGGTAGAGGGAACTAGGCTGGCAGAAGACTTGTGGAAGGTAGACTGGACTCTGGGAAGGAGATGCTAAGAGGGAGATGCTGAGAGGAAGATGAAGACTAGACGCAGAAGACTAGACCCTGAGGACTAGGTGGTGAGGATGAGAAGGTTGACTTTAGAGACTTTGATGTGTGAACAGAGACTAGGATGATGGAGCTCTGATGACTGGGACTATGGCCAAAACGATTACTAGCACTGTTCTGTAAAGGGAGAGATCAGACAACACCGTCCGTCACCCACCGTCTGTCTCCCGGTTCTTGGGGTGGTGGCTTTAGGCCAACAAAGGCTTGAGTCCTGTATGTCTAGTCTGTTCGGGCCCACCTTTTTTGAATTATTCAAAACTTATATTTTTGCATACAATACACTATGAACTATGCATTTCAGAGGTGTATTTTTTTATATATTCTGGAGAATATGTATCTATATATTGTGAAAAACATTGCTTTCATTGGCAGTTCAATTAAAGGCTGAGAACTTATGGAGGGCTGACAGAAGACTTCATTAGGGCAAGTGTGGTTCTTTTTGGTGAGTTTTTGGTTTGGGGGACTCACCAGGGGAGCTAATGAGCCGCTTCCAGCCCTGTGTAAGCCAGGGGCTCCCAAGGGGGAGCCACGTGGTGCCGGGGATCCAACTCCAGCAAAGCTTGTGCTCCAGCCTGTTGAGCTGCCATCCTGGCCCCAATGTTGCAATCACCAGTGGCAAACTGGGTGCTACTACCTCACCTTTAGGTGCTCTCCGAGCTCTAGTCTAGACTGTGTATGAATGTATGCATGCAAAATGGGTGCATGTTTCTGCATGAGCATATATGTGCATGTACGTGTGTGTGCCGTATGTGTGTGTGCATGTGTGTTTGTGTTTGTGTGTGTGTGTGTGTGTGTGTGAATGAGCACGTGCAGGCTTTGGCACTCAGTGGAGCTCCTTGAGTCTCTGGTCTTACTGACCATCATGAGTGGTCCCCAAGGACAAACCCAGGTGCTCCTCAATCCCAGTCCCTACCCACCAGGACCCCATTGGACTGTGAGGGTCCATCCCCAGGGCCCCTGAGCCTGGAGGCGACCAGTTGAAAATGGGGTGGAACTGAGGTGTGGGGTACACGGTGGGTGGGTCAGCCTTGGGATTGGGAGCAACTGTGGGGGGGGGGGGAGAACAGTGCACGCCCCTGATGGGGGCTTGAGGAAAGTGATCCAGGCTGGGCCACAGGAAAGGAGGAGGAGGGTGCCCGTCCCCTGGGCCACAGTGAGTGGCAGGGGCAGCCTGACAGGTGATGGGCACGAGCCAAAAATGATCGAGAGCCTTCTCTTTGCCAGGGAGCGACTGGCCACCTTTCTGGAGCTCCGGAGCCTCTTGTTTAAAGGAAGCCGGGGGCACGTGTGACTGCCGAGCACAGAGCCTGGGTGGCCCCTGACCATGGCGGAGTGTGGTCACAAACTAAAGGCAGAACTCAAACACGACAACGAGGGAACCAGGAAAGACTGCCAGATAGAACGGGTGTAACGGAGGTGCTCTGGCTGGAAGGGCCGCGCCCCAGCCTCTCCCTCCCCCAGCCCGCTGTGAGCCCAGGAATTGCCTTGATTCCCACTGCAGGGCTGCCCTAGCCTTGCTCACCCTCCAGAGCAGCTGTGGTTAAGCATTAGAATCCCCACTTAGCAGATGAGAAAACTGAGGCTCCCCCCGGGAAAATAGCTAGGCCAGCTCTCAGAGATGTGAGGGATGAAGCTGGCAGCAGCCCTGTCTGGATTCCCAGTCTGCAGTGGTTCATAGAGCCTGTTAGGCCCCCAAGGCTGCACTTCTAGAATCTTCCATGGCTGGGGCTGGCACAATAGTATGATGGATAGGGTGTTTGCCTTGCACATGGCCAACATAGGTTAGATCTCCAGCATCCCATCTAGTCCCCCCAAGACCATCAGCATTGAGTTCCGAGTGAGAGTCAGGAGTAACCCCTACGTATCATTGGGTGATGGCATTTAATTGATGACTTAATCACAATACAGGATTCTGGACACGTATGTGAGTATGTGAGTGTGTGAGTTGTATATGTAGGGTCTGAGTGTGAATGTGTGTGTGCATTAGAGTTTGTGTGAGTTTGTGAATGTGCATGCCAGCATGTATGTGTATATGTATTGTGTGGGAATATGTGTTAATATATATGTGAGTGTGGGTGTGAGTGTTTGCATGTGATGTGAGTCATATTGTGAGTGTAAGAGTGTGTGTATGTGTGTGGACATCTGTGTTATGTATATTGAGTGTGAGCATGTATATGAGTGTGAATGTGTGTACATCTGTTAGTGTGTACAGGTGTGAGTCCTGGGAGTATGTGTATTGTGTGTGTTTGTGTATGTGTGTGGGCCTCTGTGTGTTTCTTGTGTTAGCATGTATGTGAGTGTGTGAGTATGTGTCATTCAGAAGAGTACAGGCTCAGAGGATTGGCATACTCAGGGCCCTGGTTGGCTCCTTGCACCCAGACCACCCCCTGGGGACCCCTGGCCCCAGAGAGCTGAGCTCTCACTTCATGCTGGGTGGCCCCAGGGAGGGGCTCGGGGGAGGAGCTTGAACAAAGCCAGGATGGGTGTGCTGGGTAATGCCATGGGGTGGACTGGGGTCAGAACCTCAAGGGGGTCAGTGCTGGGGTTGAGGTGGTCTCTGAAGGAGGTGGGTGTGAGATCTGGCTGTGTAAGGCGGGAGTCCTCTGCTCGCCCCGACCCCTCACACCCAGTTCCCAGACCCCTCCTCCCTGACAGCCTGGGGCCTGCCCGCCCCTCTCTGCCTCTTCCCTCCTCTCCCTTTCCTCCCCTCCCCCCTAAAAACCAGAAAGGGTGGAGGGGTGAGCAAGGGCTGATTGCAAGGCCTTGGGAGCCCCTTCTCCCCAAGGGAGTGGCCATGGGGCCAAAGTACTGGGTGCAGGGCAGAGTGCCCTGGGCTCCTCTCACCCGCCCTGTCCATTTGTCCATTTCTCTCTCGGGATGCTCAGAATGGGCCAGGACAGCACCAGGGTGGTCCAGCACACCCAGGCCCAGACAGCGCACCCAGGCCGGGACAGCACCCAGCCCCTCAGCGCCAGTTCCCCAGTCTCAGAGAGCGGGGCCTGGCAGCACCCACTGGAGTGAGGAGCACCCACAGTGCTCCCAGGGCTGTGCCAGGCTCTCAGCCCCTCTCTGCTCGCCAAGTGCAGTGTTGAGAGCAAGTCAGAGACAGCACCCCGAGACTCAGCATCCCAGAGTGGGCAGGCTGGCCTAGCCACATGGAAGGGACCCTGACTAGCTCTGGGGGTCCCCCTCAACCCCAAGAGCCCACTGGAAACTGCTCCACTCCAGGCAGAAGGGTGGGGCCGTGGGAGCTTCCTGCCTCCTTCCCCCCTGCCCTCCTTCACACAGGCCAGTCCAGGCCCTTCAAGGTTATGGCTGTGTCAGGCACAGGGGCAGGCCCTGAGCAGGGCTCTGGGGAGGGGCAGAGCCTCCTGCCCTTCTCACCAAATGCACTCCCCAAGGGGCTCATCAGCGCCCCCACCAGTCAGCAGGAGACCACAGGCCCCAGCCACTAGCAGAAGATGCTTTTAGTGCCCCTCATCTGGCTGGGCCCTGTTCCCTCTGGACCCCACACCAAGGGCCATTAGCGGGGCAGTGGGCAGGTGGGTCTTCGCCCACCAACCAGCCGCCCTGGGTTCCCCCCAGAGCCAGAATCCCAGCAGGGCGGTGGGAGACACTCTGCCTGGGAGCCCCGCATAATGGCCCAGCCCTTCCCTGGGATGTGCCTGGGCAGCATGGCACCCCCTGCCCGTAGGATGGACCCTCCCGCAGGGCTGCTTGCAGCACAGCTCCCCCACCCCCGGGATGGGCCCTCCTGCAGGCTGTGGGCAAAAGTGGAGGGTGATTGAGCTCCTCTTCCCACCCCCACCCCAACACCCCCTGGCCTCCCGCTGTGCCCACTCTGAATGGCCCCCTCCCCTCTGCACAGCGCTGCCCGGGGACCTCCAGCATGGGGACATCTGTCAGGAGGGGCTCACACCCACTGCTGCTGGTCACCATGGCCCTCGTCTCCTCCTCAGGTAAGAAGGGTCCCTGCGCTGGGGAAGTTGGGGTGTTTGTGGAATCACCCGCCCCATGGCTAAGCATGTGGACTGCTGAAGCGGCTTCCTAAGCAGTTTTCCCACCCGTGGAGTCCCCGTACCGGGGGGTCAGGAGAGGACAGGAGATGAAAGAGGACTGAGCCACAGTGGGCAAGTGTGTATTCACAAGGCGGCTAGGGAACCCCGCGGCTCTCTCACCGCCGCCTGTGTTCAGTGGTCTCGAGTCAGTTCCCCTCCCTGGATGGCCAAGGCCATGGGCAGACAAAGGAGGAAACAAGGGCCAGGCTGGTTGATGGTCAGTTGCCGTTTCTTCCATTCTTCCCACGCGCCTGTTCCAGTCTCTCTAAGCTCCCGATTCTAGTCTCACACTGCCCCTCATTCTAGTCTCCTCCTGTCTCTTCCCTCATCTCTTCGTGCTCCCACTCACTCCTTGGTCTCTCTCTCTTCTCTCTCCAACTGCCCCCATTGGGGGTAGCCACTATACCCCCTCCAGTGGTAGCACAATCAGCATATGAAAAGCCCTTCTTCTGCTCAAGAGCAAAATACCACTTAGGGGTCTTTCTCCTCTCCTAGTCCAATAACTTAATTAACATCTTAATTGACATCTTAATTCTACTTCTTCATATTAGTTATTTTGTAAGGACACAGGAAGAGATACATTAAGCTTGTAGGGTGGCTCTCCTGGGGACATCTCGCTATAGAGCTCAGATTACAGTGCTCAGGCCAGATTCATCTTTCCTAAGACTAGCAGGGTGCTAATTCAGTTGTTACTTTTTGGATCATGAAAGAATTTGTCCATGAGCATGCTCTTCATTAAGTATCTTCTTTAAGTATTATTGAATTTTGGCCTGGCCAATTTTGATGCCAGGGTAGCTCACAGTTTGCCCCAGGTCCATCCAGTCCCTCGTCGGGATCCTGCTTTGGGGGTGCAAGGAAGTAAGGACAATTGAGGCTTAAGTTGAGAAAACAGATGGCCAGGAGGGAATATTATTCAGAGTCAATGAACTTCCAAGTGACAAAGCATAGCATTAGCTGTCTTCCTGTGTCTATACAAAAAGGACATTGCTCTGAAGTAACTATGCAAAGGACTTAAGAAGAGAAAAGCAATATTTACCAGTTAACAGTCTGATTATTAGATAAAGGTGATTGACCTATTGGGTAAGCAGAGCACAAAGAAAGGTTACAAAGAAAAACAGAGGAGTGGGAGCACTGTGATGGGAGTAACCCAATAACTCTAAGTTTCCTGTGGCAAGGCAGAAAGGATAAACCAGCTTGGCCACTGACACTGCATGGTCCCCTGAGCACTGCCAGGTGTGGCCCGGAAACAAACAAAAAACTTATTCTCTCCCCAGAGCCTTGCCAGGGTGTGTCTGTTGTACCCAACAACACAGATCCTTAGAGCCACATCCTGAGGACCTTGATATTGAGCCCTGGGGCTTGCGGAGACCACCAAGTGTCCCCTTGTAGGGCACAGAGAGAGACAGACGGATGGACAGAGACAGGCAGAGACTGAGAGAAGCAGAGAGAAGAGAGACAGAGAGGATAGAGAGAAAGGAGAGACAGAGAGAGACAGGGGAGAAAGAGGAGAGACAGAAACAGAGAGGAGAGAGGAAGGAGGGAGAGAGAGAGGGAGAGAAGGAGGTTAAGGTGCTGGCCTTGATGCTGAGTCCATTCGTTGCCTTTGCCAGGCCCTAGCACCATCCTGAGAAGTGTCCTGAGTTTTGTGTCCCCACATGTCAGGGGCCTCAGAGCCTTCCTGAGACTTTGTGTGATGAGAAAGTGTCCCGCACCAGTGCTGGCCTGTCGAGGGGCTCCTTGGGCTGTGACTGTGCCTCTGGATGGCTCATTTGGGTGGGGGCACACCAAGTGGTACTTGGGGCTGCTCCGGGCTCTGTGCTCAGAAGTGACCCCTGGCAGAGCTCAGGGGACTATGTGATACCAGGGAGGTGACAAAACGGGAGTGTGACACAGGGTGGGGTATGACAGAACAGGGGTGTGACAGGACAGGGGTGTGACACAGGGCTGGGTGTGAAAGACAGAGGTGTGACAAAGGCAAGAGTGTGGCACAGGACAGAGGTTTGACACGGGGCAGGGCTGCGATAGGAGGGAGGAGAAACGCAAGACAGGACTGTGACAGGAGAGGGATGAGACACAAGGCCGTCCCTCTAGAGTCACCCAGGGCCATCCCTCTTGAGACATCCACAGCTGTCCCTCCTCTCGGTCACCCACGGGTCTCTAATGTCCTGGGTTCCCTTCCACCCATAGCCGGGCCTTGGCAGGGCTCAGTGGGTCGCGCTGGTTAGTGCTTAGACGGCAGGCAGGTTTCTTGATGCCCTGGGCAGGCCTGATGTCTGTCTGTGCCTCAGATCTGCAGGAATTCTCCAAGGAGGAGGAGACCCAGGAAGGGTTGGGGGGTGCTACCCTGTGACCCTCCTACCCACTACCCAGGTGAGCTGCGGCCTGGGGGTGGGGACGGGGTGCCAGCTGCTCCTCAGGGCACTGTGTGAGTGTTCCTGGGGCACACTGGGCCCTGCACCCCTGTCCTCAGTGCTTCTGGGCTTCCTGCAGTGGTGCCCTGAGGGCAGGAATAAAGTCAGGCCCTCCCTCTGCTCCCCCTTGGCCCTCCTCAGAGTTGGAGCTCTCCGGACCAGGGCTGCCTCCTCTCACCTCGGCCTCCTCAAACTCCCCCGTCTAGGTCTCTCTTACCATTGGCTCCACAACAAGCTCCCCAATTTCGCAAGCTTTGGTGGGTGCTAGTAGCTGTCCCTTACTTTTTTATTCGTTTTTAATTTCAGAGAGTCTCTTGCCCGAACACCTGGCTGTCTTCCCCGGGACCCCTCAGAGGGGATGGGCTCCAGCTCCCTCCCCATCCCCGAGCAGAGCTCCTGGTGGCCAAAGACCACCGGAACCTAGCTACAGCCATGCTGGAGGCCCCTCTCCACACGTTCAGACAGGCCTCATGCATGAAGGTACCGGCAGAGGAACCCAGGTGTGTGCAATCCCATCAAGGCCAACATCCAGAGAGAGACTTAAAAGCAAGCTCTCAGAAGCGCGGGGACAGCTCAATGTCTTTAGCCTACTTTTCCCTCTGGGAAACTGGCAATCTTCTGAGAGTTTCCTGCCCACATGGGACAGCCTTGCAAGCTCCCCATTGTGTAGTCATATGCAAAATCCAGTAACAAGCTGGATCTCATTCCCCTGACCCTGAAGAGCCCCCAGTGCAACATCATTAGGAGGGCTGAGTGGAGATGGACTTCTAAGATCTCAGGGAAAGGAAGGATGAAATGAGATGTTACTGAGCCCGCCCAAGAAATCGGTGATTAACGAGATTTCATGATTCATGATTTGAATTACAGCATAGGTATGTTCCCTCTGAAAGAGTCCACTATACTAGGGCAAAGCAAACAACAGGTGCTCAATGAATGCTTATAGAGTAGGTGAACCTGAGTTTACACCCATGGCCCTCTTCTCTCAGGCCAGCCAGCCTGCTTCCCGCACCGTGGGTAGTTACTGGGCTCCCAGAAAATCTGTCTTAAAGAATTTGAAAGGGGCATTCTTGGCCCTTTCAGTCTGCTGATGGCTGGGAGAAGGCACAAAGGGTTGGAGCTCTTGGGCCCCTATGCAGAGTGCCAGGGTCACTTCTGCCACCACCGGTCTCTGGAGCACTGTTGGCCCCCCTGGAAGTCTCTGAGCACTGGTGGACCTGAGCAGCAGCCAGAAGTGTGTCACCAGGGGCCTCGGGCACTGCTTTAGAGATCTCTCCCCCGAAAGAAAAAGTGATTCTGAGTCTCAGCTCACCTTCCCACACTGCTCACTGGTAGCTGAAAGCCCTCTGAGAAGTAGAGGCAGGGCCCTGTTGGTGACGGGGGTCCCCTGGTGAAGGAGGCCGGCCCAGGAGAGGTGGGGAGCAGAAGAGCAAGCCCACGGAGAGGACTGAGTTCAAGGGCTGAGTTCAAGGGAAGCTCCCTGTTGGAGGCAGGACAGGCTGGTACAGTAGGGAAGAGGGAATAAATAGGGGGGAAGGGAAGAGAGGGAAGGGGAGGGAGGGAGGGGAAAGGAGAAGGGGAGGGCAAGGAGAGATGGAGGGCAGGGAAAGAGGGAGGGAGGGAGGGAGGGAAGAGAGAGGGAGGGCAGGCAGGGAGGGAGAGAAGGAGAGGAGGGGAAGGCAAGGGCCTGGCAGTGGGGGGGGGGGGGGTCTTCCTTGTTCTTGCTCCTTTCTCCCTGTGCTGAGGCCCCTCCTCTCCTCTCTCCCTCTGCTCCTTCCCAGGCCTGGGGTCCCGCTGCCAGGGCTGCACCCTCACCTGCCCGAGAGAGGTGGCAGGCACAGGGGAGTGCCTTGCTCAGCCTGGCCCCTCTGACTTTGTCTCCCTGCCAGCCCTGTGCCCAGAATCAAGTGGCGCAAAGTGGAAGGCTCCTTGTCCCCGTAGTGGGCCATGGCCGAGCCCACCCTGCAGATCCCCAGCGTCAGCTTTGAAGACGCGGGCACCTACAGTGTGAAGCAGAGTACTTCAAGGGCCGAGACTCCGTGCAGGGTAAAGTGCTCGCAGCCAACCCCTCCCGGTCCCCCCCGCCCCCCGCATGCCTGCGCCCTCGAGCAGACGCTGACCGAGGGGCAGAGTGGGCTTGCTCAGGCCTTCTGGTGTGGGAAGAGGCTACCCGCTTCAGCGGAGTCTGCAAAAGACACAAGGGAAGCTTTCCCATCATCGAAACCGCTGCCACAGCCCCTGGCCCCTAACCAGTTCCAAACGCTGACGGTGCCCTCTGCCGTCCCTTGTAAGCACTGCAGCCCTGCGATGCCCTCAAGGGGCCAGAGGCGCCCCCAAGGCCCTGCCCAGCCTTTCTCCCTCTTCCCTCTTCCCTCTTCCCTTCTTCCCTCTTCCTGAGCCCACAGCTCAGCCTGCGTGGCTCAAGGTGATCTCAGACACGGAGGCCGACATTGGATCCACCCTGAGCTGGGGCTGTGCGGCGGCGGGCAAGCCCCGGCCCATGATGCGCTGGCTGCGGAATGGGGAGCCCCTGGCCTCTCAGGTAGGAGAGCTGGGGCCCCCCGGAGTCAGGTCTGTCACTGCCCCCTGCCCCCTGCCCGCCTGTCCCTCACCATGCAGACTTCCCCCCCAAGAGGAAGCTTTTCTGGGCCGTCAGGGCGCCGTGGGGTGGTGTTCCACGCTTCTCTCCCTCCTAGAGCTCCCTGGCCACGGGCTGGACAGCTAGAGCGCCCCCCCCCCTTCACCAGCAGAAGATCCGGGGTCTGGTCCAGGGTCCCGGCCCACCTGCTTCTGTCCATTTGATGCCCTGTGCAGGGTCCTGGGGCTCCAGCTCGCCCAGAAATAGGACTGGGCGGCTGCACACCCCCATGCCGAGTCCCCCCATCCCCCCACCTTCCACCTTTGTCAGTCCTTTGACCCGGGTTCTGGCCTCTGCCCTGCCCTGCGGGCTCCTGTCCACAGGCCGGGGTGGAGGTGCAGGCCAGGGACCTGCAGTTCTCCAAGCTGAGCCTCGAGGTTATTCGAGTAGGGCATTTGCCTTTCACGCAGCCAACCCTTGTTCGACTCCTCCGCCCCTCTCGGAGAGCCAGGCAAGCTACCGAGAGTATCGCGCCCGCATGGCAGAGCCTGGCAAGCTACCCGTGGCGTATTGGATATGCCAAAAACAGTAACAATTAGTCTGACAATGAGAGATGTTACTGGTGCCCGCTCGAGCAAATCGATGAGCAACTGGATGGCAGTGACAGTGACCAGTGCGTTGCAGAGAACAAGCACGGCACCGTCTATGCCAGCGCCGAGCTGTCCGTGCAGGGTGAGAGGCCGGGGGCACGAGGGACGCTGCAAGCACTTAAGGGCTCTGCCTCATAGCCTTTCCACACACAAAAACATACACACACACACTCACACAGATGTACACACGTGCACACAAGACTCAGCACATATGTATATATACACAGATATAGATGCACTAGCCAACACAGTCATACACACAAACACACATGCATTCTAACATACATATACACAAACACATGGGATATGTACATGTGCACACAGGTGCATGTAGACAGGCACACAAACACAGCGCGCATACACACATAGTCTCCTGAGACTTCCAACAGCTTCTGAGTGAAACTCAAGCTCTTGAAGAAGGAGTGAGAGCCCGGGTGAGGGGTTTCAAGGCCAGGTGCCGGTGCCGGGGCCACTCCCGGGACTGCGGTGGCCAACATCAGAGTTGGCGGCTTTCGACCAGGCAGCAAAAGTCACTGGAAAAAAAAACCCACATCAACTAGTTTTGACTTTAACCCAGCTTCTTGAGCTATTGAAAGAGTGACAAGGTACTTGTCTCCTGTGATTCTGTTTCTTGATCTTGGAGGGCTGAGGGGGACCCCACATAGGGGCTTGGCGTGCTCCTGGCTCTGTGCTGAGAGTCACTGCTGGCAGTGCTCAGGCCGCCGTATGGAACGGCAGGGATGGAGTGGAGGGAAGCCAAGGACCTGCACCTGTGAGCCTCTCCGGCTCTGCCTCTGGAATTCTCATGTCAGCTCTGCGGCCGTCACCCAGCTGTGGCGAGGCTGAAGTGAGAAGGCAGGTGGAGCCAGGGACTGCCCGTCACGGGGCAGCTTCCCAGCGGGCAGGAGCAGGCACTCGTCCTCCGCTTGCGTCTTGGTTCACGAGGAAGACTGTTCCAGGGCACCTCCATGCTGGGCCAGGGAAATCCGACTCCCCAGACAGACAGGCGTGTGATCTGATATGGGGCCAGCGGGGAAGATCTGAGGGATTTCCAAACAAGATGCCCAAGGACCTGAGGCAGGAGCCACCAGGTGCACTGCAAGGGCAGGGACGGGCGGGAGGACAGAGGTGACCAAGGGCCCTCTCCTGCACCCATCGTCCTCATCATGAGTTTGAAATTCCCCCGGGATTGGGGGATTTACCGTTCCTGTGGGAGGTCCTGGTACACTCCCTGGCACTGTGGGTCCCCAAGTCTCATGGGAGCGACTGCTGAGCATTGCCAGGTAGGGCCCCCAAAGTAGATAAAATAAAGAATTGACCTGGAGAGCAGAGCTGGAGTCAAGGAGAGGCTCTTCAGGGCTGCCCTGGCTGGGGGCGGTGGGGTTGGGGCAGGGGTGGGAGAGGGTGACTGTGGGCGGGGGTAACTGTGGGTGGGGGGCTGGGGGTTGCTGCCAGGAGTTTCTCACAGGCCAGCCATCGAGGGTGCATGTGCCCAGCAGACAATCAAGTGGCTCCCTAACAGGGCAGTGGCCACTCAGGGCTCCGGGTGATGAGCTGCCCTTTCCTTCCAGCTCTGGCCCCGATTTCAGGCTGAATCCCGTCAGGCGCCTGATCCCTGCAGCGCGAGGCAAAGGCACTGAGATTCTGGTCAACAGCAGCAGGTAAGACCCTTCCCCAGGGGCACCTTACCCCCTTCTCCCTAGTGACACCCCCTCCCCTTCTTCTTCTGTTCTTTCCTTTCTCCCCCTCCTCCTCTTCCTCCCCTTTCCTCCCCCTCCCTCCCCTTCCCCCTCTTTCCCTCTCCCCTTAATCTGCCTTCCCCTCCCCTCACTCCCCCTTCCCTTCCCCCTGCTCCTCACCTCCGTTTTCTCTCTCTCCTTCGCCCTTCCTCCTCTGGCTCCCTCTTCCCCTCCGTTGTGCCCTTTCCATGACTCCATATGGCAGATCCTGATCTCCTCTGTCCTTGCCACAGACTGACTGTCACTCCGAAGGGGATGTTGATCATTAGGAACATTGGCAGGTCCAATGAAGGCAAATACACCTGCTTTGCTGAGAACTTCATGGGTAAAGCCAACGGCACTGGCGTCCAGTCTGTCCAAGGTGGGGCCTGCTGAGCCGTCGTCTTGATCCCATGGTCCTCCTTGTCTGGCCTTGAGGACACCAAGGATTCTGTCACCGCCCATAGTCAAGCACCGCGGCGTCTCCTGCTGCCCTCTCCCTCCTGCACAATGCTGCTGCCAGGCTGGGGTGATGGGCCGGAACCTTCTCCCCATTCCTGAGGCTGATCCCCAGCCCCGACTCCCCACTCGCCCTGTCTGGTCACTTGTCTGTCCCCCGTCCCCCCCCCCCACTTCACCCACAGGGATTGTTTTCTCTGCAGATGCAACCAAGATCACCCTCGCCCCCTCTAGTGCCGACATCAACCTGGGGATCAACCTGACCCTGCAGGCCACGCCTCTCATGACCCACCATGGAGCTCACCTTCTCCTGGGCCCTGGACGGCTTCACCATTGACGTTGACTAACCTGGCGCCCACTACCGCCGGGCCAGCCTGGTGAGTCTGAGGCCCACCTGCCCCTCAGTCCGCCCTGGTGATCAGGCCTGGATGTCCTGTGGTGTTGTCCATGTCTGGGGTCAAGAAGAGCCCGTTCCCTTCCCTGAGTCTCACCCACAGTCACCCCTTCATCCTGGGTGGCTGCCCTCCCTCAGCTGGTGGCATCCTAGGGACCCTCTGAAGGGCAGGGATGGGCCTCTGGAGGGATTCCAGGGGCCCACTGACCCTCAAGCCTCTGCTCTGACAGCCTGACCCAGGCACTGCTGTCGAGCCCGGAGGGCTTCACGGAAGGGGAGGGGAGTGGCTACTTGTGCAGTTTCGGGCAGGAGATGCAGGGTGCCGGGACCTTAGGGGGAGAGCTCAGGGCACAGGACTTGGGCCCTCCCCAGGCAGGTGCCTCCTCTGACCCGCAGAAGGAGACGGGGGTTGGGGGGGATCTCACCCTCCTGACCACACAGCTGGACCACGGCTGGAAGGCCCCTTGCACAACCCAGGTGGAGGTGGACAGTATGACCGAGGAGGCCACTGTCCTGATCCAAGGTGACTCCCGGAGACCCAGGCCTTCATTCCTTCCAGCTGACTTACCCCACCCCGCCCCCAAACACACACACACACAAGCCCTGACATCCATAGGACAGAGCGTTCTTCCTCCAAAGCCCAGGGTTCTAAAGCTCTCTCTGGGGAACATCCTGAGACTGGAGACTTTCCTCAGGCTAAAGTTTTGAACGCGTCTTGCTGAGAAATCTGGTCCCTATGAGATCTGCAACATGCGTGGGCTTGCATGGTCTCTGACCCCCAGCCACTCCCCCAACCAGGAACCTGGGACAGTCCCTCCTCCCTGCCCCTTGCTTGGCCAGCCTCCCTCTGGACTGTGTTTGCTCCGCCCTCTGCTGTCCCAGCTCAGTACTGCAGCAGCTGACTTGCATTGGAAGCAGCCCTCTTCAGACTCCTGTTCTCTGGCTTCTCCTTCTAGCTCCTCCAGGACCTCCCGGAGCTTCTTTCTCCAGTCATCTACCTATTCTTGGACACTTAGGCTGTTTCCACCATTTCTACTGTAGATAATGCTCCAGGAACTGAGCGATGCCAATGTATTTTCTCCATACTTTCGGGCCCTTGGGATGTATTAGAAGTGGGCTTGCTGGGTCAAATGGAAGCTCAGGTTTTACATTTTTAGTATTTTGCTTCAGCATCACTGATAGAGTCCTCCGTATGTGAAATTCTGTAGCTGTTGCTTGCAATTGTACTTTTGAATGTCATCAGTTCCGTATCTATGGACTGTGTGATACCCTGAATAAGATCATCTTTGAGTTGGTTGCATCTTTTTTGCAGAGATTGCTTTCTTTCCAAGACCATTGCATGGAGCATGGGGCTCCTCATGGACGAGGCTTGAAATTGGACTGAGCCTTCTGATTTGCCAGGAGTCGTGACCCGGTCTGCCGAGTAGGTGACTCCGGTCATTTCCCCAGGGCTCATACCTATTAGAGGGACCTCTTAGGATGGGAGCTTAGATTCCCAATGATCTGAAATGTGATCTGTTTGGTTATTTTTCTGTAAGCCGTTGCTCCTGCTAATGGGTCACTCTAACAATGGCTGTGCCCATAGGATGCTGCTTCAGGGCTATTCAAGTCAGTATCTCCTATTCCCAATTGTGTGGAGGGTTATGATGGAGGTATTTGGGGCAAGATAGGAAAAGCACCAAGCTGGTAGGTTGATGGCGATGGAATTGGAGTGGCAATTGCATTATTCCCAAGGACCTAGAAAGAGGTCGTGGCAAATGGGGAATGGGACAGGATGAGGGTCTGAGACTTCTTGGTGCCTAAATGACCAAAAGGCCAGCATCATCATTCTGGGTTTGAGAGGGGCATGTCCTGGGTTTGAGAGGTGGTTGGCAGCTTCTTCAGACCCAGAAAGAGGTCACAGTACAAGGGTATTAATGAGGGGGGTGGGCGTTGGAGCAAGGAGCTATGTGGTAGATTTCTCTTTTTGCTTTTATTATTTCCTTCCTATTACAATTTTGGGTTCATTTGCTATTCCTTTTCCAGATGTTTCAGATGTTCATGTACAGAATGTTGATTAGGGTTTTTTTTTTCATTTTGACATGATAACATACATGGCAATCAATTTCCCCAATACAGTTTTGGCTGGATCTCGTAGATTCTTACTGCTTTACACTTTTTATATGTTCTCTGCATTGTGAGCTGGACACTCCAAATATTTATCACTAATTGTCATGTTGCACTCAAAATAATGTGAAATTGAATGTCCACATCTAAGTGAGAACACTTATTTTATTCTATAATTTGGGAGTCAGTGAAGAATTCTTTCATTTGATAAAGAATTCTCTGAAAATTTCATCACACCCCAACCTTTCAGAAATGCACTGTGAAAATCTCAATGGTTGTTTGTCATCATTCCTCGAGGTAGCAACATTTGTACTACAGAGTGACCAAACCTACTCAATTCTTAGAAAGGCTGAGAATAATCAAGTGTGCAGTCATTTTCATTTCTAAGCCAAAAGGGGTTGCAGACTAGGTCAATTAAGATAGAATGCTGTGAATTGATGATATGTGTGAATGACAGGTGAGTTCAATGGCTGATCACGGCCTACCCTGTTCTGCCCAGGCTCCTGGGAAGAAGAAGAAAGAGACAGGGGCCACAGACTGATGGTCAAATGGCCCCTTTCATGCAGAGCTGTTAGCAAACTTAGAAAACATCTGCAGGGGTTGAGGTACAGGACTGCACGTAGGTGTGATTATTCATTTATGGAGGTAAAGTCTTAGGATGGACACAACTGTCTTGAGGGGACTGACTCAAGGAGAAGCAAATGTCTCCTAGGGGCTCTAAGGAGAGATTCTCCCAGGGCTGACTAGCATTCTACGGCTTTTCTTTTTCCCTTGAGACTAGTACATGGTAAACTGCGAAGTTGACTTTTTATTAAGACTTGTAGCTATTTGGATAAGCACGGTAAGAAAGAGAGGGTCCAAAACTTAGTTCTTTGTTCTCCGAGGGCTGTTGGACTCTGACCATTAATCCCAAACAAGGTCTTCAGGCTGGTTAGTTTTACCTTCCCCATGGGAGTCCTGTCTCTTAAGTCATAATGGCTTGCATCATGACTGTGCTTTTAGGCTTTGTGGACTGTCCCATTTGGATGCCAGGGTAGCTTTGCAGCTTGCCCCAGGTGCATCCAAGTCCTGAAATTGGACATCCCTCTCCATTTTTTTGCTGTGTTAAGAACTACGGCAACCAAAGCCTGAGTCAAGTCATTATGATGGTTGCCAGGAGTCGTTTTTGTGTTGCAATGGATAGGGAGAGTGCATTTCAAATATCATTTTGAGTTCATTTGAAGAGATCTTAAGAATCACAGTGAAAATGCTGACAGTGAATCGAAAGTTCAACACTTCCATGAGCATCCCGCTTTCTCAGTGAAATTATAAATAAAAATATTTGGAGTCTCAGGCCAGGGCCGGTGCCGGCTCGAGCTCCGCCGCGATTCGGTCCGGGTTGCCATGCCTTTGCACAGCCGCTTTGCTGCTGAACGAGCAGGATCCAGAGCCAGCTATATGACTTGCGGTTCCAGCGAGTGCTTGCAGCCATGTCTCCAGACTGTGAACAAGCTTTTGCTCCATGCTGCCCCGGGAAGGGAAATGATTCCATTTCCAACTTAAATCTCCCTGGATTTAATTACTAAAACATAGATATCCTCAAACGCAGTAGCGGCCGCGCGACTTTATTATATCTCTTTATTCTCATCAGTTAGAAACTAATTATCAAATATTTCCCTGTCAATAGGGCCGTATTCTTGGGGGATAAATTCCAACAAGAATAGTGAGTTCTGTGTTGAAACTGCAACAACAATAGTGAGTATTGTGTTGAATTATGGAATGTAATCAAGCTAAAGAGAAAAGGAAGTGAAATTTTTCAGTTATGCAGGGGGATGTTTGGGGGGTGCAGCATGGGATGTATACTGTTTTTTTTTTCTTTTTGGTGGTGGAATATGGGCACTGGTGAAAGGACGGGTGTTTGATCATGTATAACTGAGACATAAGCCTGAGAACTTTGTAACTTTACATATGGTGTTTCAATAAAATAAATTTTAAAAAAATAAAATAATAAATAAATAAATAAATAAGAAAATGTTTGTTGGTCCATAAAACTAAGTTCTAGGTGATTCTGAATAAAAGCATCCATATGACATTTGATCAAATTAGGAGAAAGGGCAAGATGGAGAAGATGGAGGAAACATGGGAAGTTTCCAAGTCAGGGAGTGTGAAAGCTCTCTGGGAAAACATGCCTGTGATTCCATCCTTTAGACATTCCTCACACTTTCCCTGTGTGGTAGAGTCCCAGAGTCAATGCATGGCCTTAGTGACTTTTGCACTGCTTGTACCATCCTCCCGGTCCAGGGAATTTGTTCATAAGCTGACTGCTTTTGAAATAAAAAGCAAATAAAAAAAAAAGAAACAAAAAGTTAAAGTAGTTGGAAGGGAAAAAAATGAAAAGATGACTGCTAATCCCGCCATTGGTCCGTGAACTATTCATCATCGGTTTGGAAATACTGTTCCAAACCATTGTCACCCCTTTCTAATAGGCCTACCCATTCTGACTGCAAGAAAAGTCAGAGCAACTAAGTTCACACCTTGAGTGGAGACTGATCAGGGCATGTCTCCCATGGCTAGTGTGAGAAAGCCTGCATGGATGTCTATCTCAAAATCTGAAGTGAAGGATGTTTTCCTGTTTTGTCAACTTTCCATGGAACAAGGCAATTGGGAGAAGGCGTTTGGCAGACTGCCACAGGTACCAAGGACTTCCTCTGGATTCAGGAATCCCCAGGAGGCACTCAGGTTTGACTCTGTTGTGCCAGGGATAAAACTGTCCTGTACTGCATTCAAGGCAAGCAAATTTCGCTCCTGCACTAGGGGCATGGGGGAGGGTTAGAAAACTTTTTCAAATACATTTATTCCACTATTGTTTGGGATTAAATCGCCCTGGCAACACAGTTACAAAACTGTTGATGATTAGGTGTCAGTCATGCAATGTTCCAATACCATTCTTTCACCAATGTACATTTTCCACCATCGATGGATCCAGTTTCCCTCCAGCTAGTCCCACCCCACCTCAGCCTGCCTCTGATACTGGTTTCTCTCTCTCTCTCTCTCTCTCCCTCTCTCTCTCATACTGTCATTCTCTCATCTCTTTCTCACTCTGGGTACTGGCTTCTTTCTCTCTCATAACTGTCATTCTCCCATCTCTTTCTCACTCTCTCTCTTCCTCACTCGGTCTTTTCGCTCTAATGATTTGCATGTAGGTACTAAGAGGTTCTCCTGTTTGTCCCTTTAACTCATCTCAGCTGTCAGTTCTTGAGTGTTGATTTCCAACTCTCATCATCCTAGTTGGGATCTTTTGGATCGGCTGCTGTCTCCAACTCGAAGTCATCCCATCATCCATTTTCTTTGGCTACCTGTTGGATGCTCTCGATCAAAAATGAATGAATTCACTTGTTTCTCATTCACCCTTTCACTCATCCAGAGACTACCATGTGGTTTTCTCTGTATCCTAGAAGTTACCTTTGTTAGTGTGAAAACTCTTTAGGCCTTCCACTTCTGTTCCCATTTGCCTTCTGCCTCTGAAAGAGATGTCTGGGCAGCATTCATTTGCTTTCTTTTGGCTGAGTCCACCCACCCCCACGTCCATATTCATTCATGCACTGTGCTGGGTACAGTCTCAGCTGCACCATCAGGCTGACAGTTGCTCTGTGTCCTGCAGTGACCATTGAAGATATAGAGGATTTACTGTTTGAGGCCCTTTGATTGCAACACAGCCCAGTCTCTTCCTATGGTAAGCCCTTTGATTCCCTTGATTAAAAAATGATGTTTTTAGTCTGTTGATTTGTATTTTTATCTGTTTCTTATTGGTACATTAGGATCTCTTTTGCATGCTGCACATTTAAACTTGTTAATGAGAACAGGAAAGAGTGAAGTGAGGGAAGGACTACAAAGTGTCTGAATAGGATCTTTTTTTTTCACATTTTAGAACTTGTTTTTCCCTCATACAATGTTCACAAACACATCCCTCCACCAGTGCCCATTCTCCACCACCAATAAACCCAGTATACCTCCCCCCCAATCCCATCACCCCCACACCCCACCATGCCTCTGTGGCAGGCTATTCCCTTTTGATCTCTCTCTCTCCAATTGGGTGTTGTGGTTTGCAATAAGGGGTATTGAGTGGCCATTGTGTTCAGTCTCTAGTCTACTTTCAGCACACATCTCCCTTCCCGAGCGGGATCTCCAACCATATTTTATTTGGTGTTCCCTTCTCTATCTGAGCTGCCTTCTTCCCCAGAAAGTGAGACCAGCTTCCAAGCCATGGAGCCAACCTACTGGTACTTATTTCTACTATTCTTGGATATTAGTCTCCTATTCTGTTATTTTATATTCCACAGATGAGCGCAATCTTTCTATGTTTGTCGCTCTCTTTCTGACTCATTTCACTTAGCATGATACTTTCCATGTTAATCCACTTATATGCAAAGTTCATGACTTCATTTTTTCTAACAGCTGCATAGTATTTCATTGTATAGATGTACCAGAGCTCCCATTTGACCCAGCAATATCACTACTGGTAATATACCCCAAAGAAGCAAAAAAGTATAGTTGAGATAACATCTGCACTTATATGTTCATCGCAGCACTGTTTACAATAGCCCAAATCTGGAAAAAGCCAGAGAACCAGTCATCTGTGCCTGAGAACAGATGACTGGTTAATGAATAGGATCTTTGATTCTGAAACAACACTGCTCTTTGGATTAGAAATGTTGTCATCTCCACATAGATGAAGTTGACAGAAAAGTCAAGCAAAACTGTCTCAGTCCTTTCCCACAAGAATTCCATTGCTTGCCTAGAGAATTTGAAGACTAGCCGCTACTCTTGCTTCCTTAGGGATTTTGAATGAATCTGGCTTCTGAGAATGAACGTGTGAACCAGAGGCACAGGGATTCAGATATCTACTTGCCTATTATTTTCTAATGTCTTATTTTCTTCTCTTTTTTGTTTGGGCAGGTAGGTATCATGGACCTGGGGAACAAGTAAGTAGCCCGTATTGATGAACGTTTTTGTACAAAACTCTATGTTGACAAGGTGGGTTTTCTGATCTTTTCACCCTAGACCTACATGCCAAGTCCACTTTCCTAGTACAGGGATAGAGGGCATGGGCAGAATCTGTGTTCACCAGGATTGAAACTCCAAGGAGATGTCTTCAGTTCCTTGGCTGCACTGCATCCCCCAGGCATCCTCTGAAACACACACACTGAGATTGTGGTCCACACTAGCAGTTAGCGCTCCTCCCCAGGAGCCCTGTTCCTCTCAGAAACACTCGAACTCTGACCCCAGGAATATGCCCCCTCTCCTATCTCCCAGTGAATATTCCTCCTCCCCTAACTCTTATTTCTCTTCTACATCCTCCCCTGTCTGTCCCTCTGCCCCTCCTGATTCAACCTTCCCCATCTCTTCCTCCCTCAAATGTTGGCAGCGAGGCCGAACAGTCCCACGTTGTATTCCCTTGCACACTTGAGGTCGGATGGCACGCCAGCAACTCGACTGTGGGCACCACTGTGCACACGGAGAACAAGGAAGAAGAGAGAGCAGCAAGTCCCCGAGGCACCTCCTCACCGGAGCCGATTTCACTGGGACTCTCCAGATGGAGCCGGTGCGCTCTCCCCATCTACTGCAGGTAGAACCAGCGGCCTAGAGCTTGCACAAGCAAGGTGCAGGTGTGCAGGCCCCAGGACTGAGACTCCAAGACATATGGCAGCAGCGGAGTCGGCAGCCCCACCTGGACGTCCCATCCTTTCGGATTCCGGGTGAATGCCCAGAAACCGCCTTTAGCCACCATCTGAGTGCTCCAAAAGTCCGGTCCACAAACTCAGTGGAGCTGCGTGTGTCTATATCAGCCAGTGGTAGTGGCGGGAGCAGCGGCAGTGGGGGCTGTGGGACAGCCCAGGTGCATGGGACGGCCGCTGACATCTCTGAATGCGGCGGGCAGGAGTGCAGAGGAGACCCAAGCACTGGCCTGGACTCAGTACGCGCTCTGTGTCCGGTACTGTGGAGGCAAGGGTGCTGGAAGGCCGGTCCTGGGGGCCGACCTGGCCCTGCCCGGCCTGGCAGCCTCATGTTTGTTCATTACCAGCAGAAGACTGTGAACATGAGCCTGATGTTGCTAAATGCAGACAGTGCTTAGAGAAGAACTTCCCAAACAGTTTGCAAAACTTAACGTACAAAGTTTGCCCAAGCAAGCAGCTGGAATTGGTGAGGGATAGGGAACAGTAGGGGAAGAGGAAGAGAGAGAGGAAAAAAAAAGAAGGGATGAAATTAAACAAAAGAAGAGGTCAGTACCTGAAAATGTCACCATAGCCAAAATTCCCAGAGCAAAGAAGAAATACGTGACAAGAGTGTGTGGTCTTGCAACCTTTTAAATTGATCTTGAAAAATCACACAGATGTTTTGCTCAGAAATTCTCCAGTGGTGTTTCAGGAACCACATCATTCAGACAGACGTCACAGATGATATAATTGATGTCATTCAGAAAAATGGCCGGAGGTGGGTGATGTTAGCATTGAAGATCATGGAGAAGTGAAGAAGTGGTTTTGAATATTTGGCTATATTTAAAGATCTGAACTGATTGTTGATATGGCCAAAGGGAGAGGCCTTTTCTATATATATATATATTTATTTATACACACACACACACACATATATATATATATATATATATATATATATATATATTTATCCTAGAGTGAAACTGTAGGCTACCCTCACCGCTAGCATTTTCACTGTTTTGTACAAGGCTCCTCATTACTTTTTTTATTTTTTTTTATTTTTTTTGCTTTTTGGGTCACACCTGGCGATGCACAGGGGTTACTCCTGGCTTTGCACTCAGGAATTACCCCTGGCCGTGCTCAGGGGACCATATGGGATGCTGGGATTTGAACCCGGGTCGGCCGCGTGCAAGGCAAACGCCCTACCCGCTGTGCTATCTCTCCAGCCCTCATTACTTTTTTTAATTACCAGAGTCTAATAAATAGGGCAGACTGTCATGTTTATGCATGAAATAGAATTTAGTCAAATAAAAATTTCTTATAATTTGCTACTATCTTTTTTCCTTCTGTGTGAGTTTGGAGATGATGCAGCATCTGAGACATTTGTGGTTGAATTTGCTTCATTATTGGAACCACATCCACTCTGTGGATACATTGAACATACTGTTGGAGTTCTCAGCTCTCCGGAAGATGATTCAGTATAGTATATTAAGAGCCTTCAAGCCATCTGCACTGTTTGTTTGACTCAGTAAGCTACTGCATTGACGTCCAAAAAAAACCACGGGGAGAATCTGTTTGAAGGGTGTTCATCACAGTGCCACTCATATACGGAAACTGCACACAATCTAAATAGACAAAAGGGAACTGGTTGAAGACATGATGGAGCACTCCATGGTAGACTATTACATATATATGTTTTCAAATATTTTCCAAGAATTTTTGGAAACATGTCTGGTAACATTAGGTAAGGGGGGGTCACACCCCAAAGGCATTTTCTACATTATTGTTTTGAATGGAAAACCATTCAGAGAAGCTCAGTTCTCGACTGGCTATGCATTATGTGAGCAGAATTCTGCTAAACAAGAAAATAATACACATGTCTGCTCAATAAATAATCTGGGAGAGAGTGATTTGAACAAAATATTCTCCTAAAAAAAACAATGAACGCATTGGGTGACTTGAACTTTTATTCTTATAGAGATCTTTAGTCTTAGGAGTTGAGAAGATTCACTGTATTTCAAATTGCTATAGCTTTTAGAACCCATGGTTTATTGGCATGCAAATTAAAGTCTTGGATGAATGTTCCTTTTAAATACAATCTTAGGAAACTGTGTAATTAAAATATGAATAAAATGGAATCTGCTTTAACTGGTGTTGGGGATGGACTGAGCTATCAGGGCGAGCCCACGTAGACTGTACTACAGACAGGAACATTTTCCCCCTTCAAGCTGCCTTCAGAAAATAATTTCAGTATATTGAAATGGGCAGTTTTCCTTTTCTCACAAAAGCCTGGCTGGTCTTTGACATGCAGATCTCAGGTGCTAGCCAGGCCTGATTTTTGACATTGTAGATTCCAGGCTCTGGCCCAGCCTAGTCTTTGGGATGTAGATTTCAAGTGCTGCCAAGTCTGTAATTGACATATAGATTTCCTGTGGCAGCCCAGCCTAGTCTTTGGGACGGAAATCGGTTTTGGTTTTGCATCTTCTTTCCAGAGGCCAAGATTATTGGCCTGCACATACAAGGAAATAATGCTGTCTGAATGTTCTTCCTGTAACATTTTTTGGTGCCTTTAATGACGTCAATGTATTGCACCCTTTAGAAGTGCCATGATCAATAAAAGGTGATCTACTAGGCCCTCTGCCTTTGCTAAGAGCCAGAGAGAGCCTTAGTCCTCCACGAGACACATTTCTTCCCCGTGCCTTATCTCAGCGCCTCTGACCGCACGAATATTCACGCAACAAACTGGATTTTACTAAATAATGTATCAGGTTAACAAATTGATCCATCAAGACCATTTGGTATTTGTTATGTCTGCATTCTGACAGTGTTGGAAGATGTCTGTGTTTCTGTCCAATACACGTAAGATTCTTAATGTTCACAGTTCTTGGTAAAGCATTTTCAGTTCATCTATAGCCAGCAGTGGATGCTACTGCAGGGAAATGCAGGATTAAAAGTGTTTGTGTGTAAAAAAAAAAACAAAAACCAATTGGATAGAAATTACAGTTCCTGAAGATATTGGCCATTCCCTGGTGCAGAAGTGGACCACAGGGCTGTGGGGCCTGGGTTCCAGCTGAAGTTCACTTTGTGAGGAATGGAGGTGCGGGGCTACACTGGCAGCCCAGTGTCCACCCAGATGCCTAAGGAGGACTGATTCCTACCGAGGCCAACCCCGGTGGGAGGGTAGGGCAGTGGGAAGCCAGTGTGTCCTCCCTGAAGCACCTTGCTCCTTGCTCCCACCAACACCCCAAAGGTCTGCACTCTGATTGTGGCAGGGTGGCTCCCAGAAGTGCAGTGCTGTAAGTGCCAGGGGCGCTGCTCCCCAGGGCTCCCTGCCTATTTGGGATAGGGGTAGCCTCACTCAGGCAGGGGTGGCCGAACTGCACCCAGACCCTAATTCTGGCTCTGAGTCTACCTCTGGGCACAAGTATGATGGTGGAGACCTCGGGGGCCTGCCCCAGCCTGCACCACGGCACCATCTTCTCAGGCTGTGGCCATGCTGGTGCTCATTGGTTCCCTGGAGCTCTGATGAGCATTCTCTGCCTGGCCCGGCCCCCATGATGCCTGAGGGTCTGGGCGCAGATGGTCAGTTCAGAGAGTGCCCTAAAAACCGTGGGGTCAGGTGCTTCCTACTTCAGCCCCTGTCAGCATTCTGCTCAGCCAGATGCACCAGGCACATTGATTCCTGAGAGTGGGTCCCACACTCAATGTCAACTGCGAGCTGGACTTGGAGTGACAGGCCTGGGGAAGAAGGGATTCAAACCCTACCTGCTCGCCTGCAAAGACGGGGCTCCCGAAGCACGTCTGCTCTCTGTACTCCGAGGGTAGAGACTCCGGCCCAGCACTTGTGCGTGACTGTGGCTGAGGACGCTCAACCCTGAACACCTTTGGTCTCATGGGTACAGCTCTGGGGTGATAGGACGCCGCTGTGGGAGCCAGCACCTGGTGTCTTGGTGGAGACTTGGCACATCCACCGTCCAGCTGAGGAGGCCTCTCAGCCACCACTTTCAGCCAGCTGTTGTCCCAGCAGAGTGATGCCACTCAAGGCTGCATGACTAAAGGTCTTGTCCTGGAGAGGTCCTAGCCCCTGAAGCCATGTCACATTCCTACTGGGGTTTTGGCAGGGTACAGGGTCTGGTTTCCACCGTTTTCTCCTCTGCTGCTGGCCCCACTCTGCTGCCCATTGCCCACCACATGGGCTGGGGAGCAGGGTGTGATGGTCAGCTTGGGGTCCCATGTGTTCTGAGAAAACAGGGAAAATGTGTGCTACCTGCTGCCGGGAATTCTTGGAGTGACTCGTCTGGCTGCCATGGCCCACTGTTGATTCCCCAGAAGAAAAGTGTAATCAAGGGGACATTTCTAGGTACAACCAGTCACCAAGAAGTGCTGGGAGCGATTGAGGAGGCCACTGAACGGCACCCTTTCTTCTCGGGGCATCGGAGGTAGGGCCAGGAAAAAGGCTGGCAGGCTTCCCCATTCTGGCACGGTGGTTGCCTGGCATGCTGCCCAGCTTCCTCCTGCAGGCCGACCTGGAGGAAGGCCTAGGCTGCACCTATGAAGGGGCAGTGTCCGTTGAGGGTGAAGGCTCTGCCTGTAAGGAGACTGTGACAGATCACGGGGTGACAGGTATGGTTGGGTCCTGGCCTCAGGCAGGGCTCACCCCAGGAGGCACCCTGTCTTCTTCCCTTCTGCTATGGTCCCCCTGCTCCTATGGCTTTGCTCCAACCACAGAGGCCAAGGCAGGAAGAGACTCCCCAGACAGGTGCAGGAGTGGAGGTGCAGTGGGAGCCCCAGTGCTGAAGTTGCAACAGGCAGAGTTCCTCCCTGTGTCAGGGGCTGTGGGAGCAACTTGGAGGTCCGGTCCACAGCTGGTTCCTGCCGTTGACAGAGCTCTATTTGCAATGGATTTTTAAACGTTGAGTCCTGCCCTGTGTTCCCAGGCAGGTTTCTGACGTTTATTGTTTACCATAGACTCTTGGAATGGTCAGTCGCAGTCATCAGCCGTGCCAGCACCTGGACCCTGGTGAGGACCTGGCTTTGGATCACCGCCACCCCGTCATGCAGGGAAAGGGGCGCCAGGGGCTGAGCTCTGTCTTAACCCGGAACCCAAATGCCTTCTCCAGGTCTGTGTCAGACCCGTGGCTGAGACGCCTTTGCCCTGCTTGTTAGCAAAGGGCCGTGAGGACAGGAAAAGCCTCCTCATAAGTCTGGTCAGTTCCTCCTCTGGGCTAGCAGGTGATGACGGCCGTGGTGTCCATCTGGAGACCAAGGTGGAGGAGCTTTACGCCCCTCGCCACAGAGGGGCTGAGGCTGTGGTCTGAGCGGGCTTCTGGCCAGGGACACTGAGGACAGTCTGAGGAGGGCCCTGAGGGAAGAGAGTGGGCGCGGGCCTGGGAAACCTCCCTGTGACTGAGCCCTCGGACCAGCAACCTGTCATGTGGATTTGGTCCTCTGCTTGTGGACAGGCCCGGGTGCAGGCAGAAGACACAGCTCCGCGTGTCCTTGAAGGGAAGAGCTTGGGGCTGAGGGGGCTCACCCTGCTGGCTGCTGACTCACAACCCTCTGCTGGGCTCTCCTGCCTCTCTCACCGCCTGCCAGCCACCAAGTGGGGGAAACGCTGCCAGGGCAGATGCAGTATCCACTCGGCTCATCTACGGGCTCACTCTCCGGGCAGGGGCAGCTCTCATTGCGGGTGTAGGGCAGTGAGGTCAGGGTCTGTCTTTCCCTCAGGGCCTAAGGACCTAGAGGGGCCACAGGAAGCTGGGAGAGGGTGGGGTGGGGTCTCTTTGTATAAAAATAACAGGGGTGTCAGGCAGGTTTCACATCAGGAGAGAAAATCCTTCAGGGATGAGCAAGCAGCTCCTTCCCATTAACGGGAACTTGGGGGAACCCTAACAGGGTGGTCTCGGGTTTAAGCTTGGGGGTACCTGGACACACTACACTTTAGGTCTGTAGATGCTGTGTCCTCCCAGACCCCAGGGGCTCATCCAAGCAAGGACTCCTGTGGTCCTTGTCACCTGGGCCACATCAAGCCTCCTGTGGGCGCGTGCAGGCTGCAGGCGGTGGATTCCTGTCCCTCCTCCAACTGGGACAGGGCCTTTGGGCTTACAGTCACGGTCACAGCATGTTGAGGCTCTGGGAGGTGCCTCTCTCTGGCTCAGATCAAATGTGGGTCTGAGGTTGCCAAGGAGGCCCCGAGTGGTAGGAGGTCTCAGGTGGGGACTCTAAAGGGCCCTGTGGGAAGGGGTGCCCAGAAGTGAGGGCACCATGGACTTACACAGATGGCCACAGGACTGGGGAGGCCGACAGTGGAATGTGTGGCCCAGAGCTCAGAAGCCCACTGCCCTTAGGTGAGTGCTGTTAGGGCGCGGATCGAGATCTCCCTATAACGACAAAGAGACTCCAGAGACTGCAAACAGCAAGCAGGGTTTATTGTAAGACTGGCTAGCCAGGGTCCAGCCGCCTACACGGACACGCAGGTCCAGCAGGTTGGGCAAAAGACCCCGAGCTTCTCCAAAGGAGATCTTATATAGGCCTTCCCCTGCCGTTACAGCAGAGCCCGCGCATTTCATAGCCAATAGATTTGTAATATTGCAAACTTTCTTAACCCATCCATTTAAAAGGACATCACTCCTTAGACTATGGTTTTAGAGATCAGTATTCGCGCCAATATTCAGGAATGTCCGGTTTTGGGGGCAGTCCTGGGTCTTGTGATATGGGTCATGTGATATGGGTCTGGTTATCTGGTCTGACCACTACCCTTCTTGCGAACCGGGGTGCCTGTATCTGAATTCCTTGCTCAGGGGCAGAAAATCAAGTTATCCTAGAATGCGGGCTCCTGTAAAAAGAGTCTTAAGAAAGCTAAATAGATTCCTGTGGTTTGTCCTGGGCCAGATCCTCACAGGTGCACCCTGCCTTGGACCCACAAACTTTGGGAGACTTGTCCCTGCAGGGCACAGAGAGCTTCGAGAAGCTCACAGCTGGGCAAGACCAGAGCCCTGTCACGCCACAGACCTGACTCCCACTAGATCCAAGAGAAGTGCTCCTGCCGGCCCAACTCTGTCTCTCTGTACTTCTTGTCTTTTAGTGATTTATGGACTCTGGTAGCAAACGGTCCTTAAATAAAGATGCTTTCCTTTACCTTTTACCATTCGGGGGCCCATCAATGCCTCTCAACTTTCTCTCTGGACTCTTAAAACCACAAAAAATTCTCTTGTCTCTACACTTAAACACACCAGATCCTCGATTCTCCTTTTCTGGGAGGTGCCAGACATGGGGGAGTCATTCCCCCTGCACGCTGCTTCCACAGAGCACCATCCCAATCGCCTCTGAGTCACCCTCCAGCGCTGCTCTGGGTTTCCTCTCTCTCCAGGTCAGGAATCGAACCCGAGACACCGCTATCCCCGCACCCGCACCTCAGGCCTCTCCTCGGACCCTGAGCCAGCCCACCTCCCTGAGCACCATCCCATCTGCCCTGAGCCACCCTCCAGCACCGCTCCCTGTTTTCTTCCTCTCCAGTTTTCTGGTCCCCCACATAGCACCCCACCTATACCGTGGTAGTGGGCGTGGCCTCCGCAGCAGTGGGCGTGGCCTGTGTTGAGGTGGGCTTGCAATCAGTTCTTCCCCTTTCCTGCCACTCAGAAATCACATCTTCACTGCCATCACCTAATTCTCTGGAGATTATCCTAGCCATCTCAAACACATAGGACAATGGTCCAGTAGCGTGTTCCAGTTGCCCCGTTATACTGGCATCACTAGAAGCTCTACAAGTGCGATATCCAAAAGCACATCCTCCGAAGCTTCCCTAGAGCCCTCACCCAAGCCGCTGAGGAGCACCTGAGAGGAAGAGGGCAATACTGATAGTGAACTGGAAGGTTCCACCACCACACCACTACAAAAACATGAAGAAACAACGAAAGTTTCCACCACAAGGAGATGATGAAAAGGGTCTTCAGCACTGGGGCTCCCACTGCATTCTAAACCTCTGGCCCCGTTTTGCCACTGGAAGCAGTTCGGGTACAGCCAGCGCCTTCTTCCAAGTTCCTGCTCACTGGGCTTTCTCTGGAAAGCGAGGGCGTGCACAGCGTGCACAGAGGAGCCCGCAGCACCTCATCGCCCTTGCAAGGTCCCTGCTGGCTCACTCACCGGTCAGTCGCCCTGGCATTCACCCTTTCTTCCGCCTTGGATCCTGAGCTGGCCGAGGAGCATCAGTCATGGGAAAAGAAAACAAAAGCACAAACTCCTGAGTGCCTCGTCCTGTGACGTTTAGGTTTCGACAGAGACGGCGCATGTCTGAGGTTCATCCTCGGGCTTCTGCTTCTAATGCTTTAAGGCCAGAACGTGCGCGCAGGCTCTGGGAGCGGCTCTAGGG